>NC_089043.1:14211515-14514545 GCF_034140825.1 Oryza sativa Japonica Group | reverse complement strand
TTTTTTCTCTCTCAAGTATCCTTTTTCTTCTTTCTTTTTCCTCTTTTTCTAGAAAAAAAATGCATGCACATATGCTGCCTAAGAAGAGAAGCGAGACCACGTTTTTCTTGTCTAGTGCATGTATGTCCACCCACGTAATTACGATCATCAGATTTGTGTAATCTATCCCGTCAGTCAACGGAATTCCATCTGTAGTATCTCTCCTTATTTTAGCTACATATATGTCACAGCCCAAAGAGGAGAGGGAATAGACTTATTTTAAAGAAGACGTGATGGGCCGCCCGTGCCTTCAGGTTGGCTCGGCACGGCCCAACTACTAGTGGGCCGTGCCTGGGCCTAAAGTGCAGCCCGTGGGCCGGCACGGCATGGCCCGAAGTGTCGACTGTGCCATGTTGGCCCGATGGCCTCGGGCCGTGCCTAGCCCGTGCCTGGGTCAGGCCGTGCCGAGCGGGTCTTATGGCCATCTATATATACACCTATTTGGCTCGTGAAGGAAAATGTCGAAAACGTTACCTATCCGAGCGCCCGATGGAAAAAAAATATCGGGCTCCTCCTAACACCTCATTCCACCTATCCCGTGTCCTTCTTTATCTCTCATCTCTCTTACATGCAAATGCTCACAGCGGAGATAGAGAGCTGGCGAGGTGGCGAACGACGGTGGAGGGGTGGCAGCGCCAATGAAGATGGTCGCAAGGAGTAAGAGACCGGTACATTTTTGTGATCTTTTTATGTTTCAGCTAATATATTTCGGATGTTTCTTTGGGTTGCGTTGAAGAATTGCAATGGATACTCCATTTGATGGTGTTTCATATCAACCTTCGATTTTTCTTGCATATTTGTGATGTTTTAGTGGCTTGAAGCTTGATATTTCATCCATGAAAATGAAATGTTTCAATGGTGTTTCAACAAAGTTCACATTTTTTATAGGTGAACTGTCACACCCTGAGAATTCAAATATATAAATTGATGTTTAATTGGAATTTTTAGAATTTATTTTAAAAGCCTAGAAGAGAAGATCTAATTTTAAATAATAAATTCCAATATAAAATGGTGCTAGATAAAATTTCATTAAATACTTTGCTTAATTCTATAATTCCTAGATTTTTCTGAGATTTATTTGAGCTAAGGAAGTATTTTTAATAAATAGAATTGCATTTCATAAATAATTTAAATTGAAAAAGGTTTTAAAAAGTCTTCTTTTGGCTTTGGGCCGAAAGTCGGCCCAAAACCCTTCTCTCTCTCCTCGGCCCAGCCGGCCCAGTCCGCCGCCCGCGCGCGCGCCCTCGCTGTCGCTGACAGGTGGGTCCCGCTTGTCAGGGTCGTCGTCTTCCTCCGGTCGGCCGCCGCCCGAAACCCTAGTTTCGCGCCGCCGCCGTTCCCTTCCAAATTCGATCGATCCTTTCCGTTTCCGGCCGAATTGATAGAGGGGAAATGATCCTCGGGATCTCCTCTACCTTTTCCCTTTTGGAAACATCGGCTAAATCGTTTTGGAAGTTCGTGGAATCGAGTTCGATTCGGATCGGCCTCTTTCCTCCGAAGCCCGACCTTTCCTTCTCGTCGCCGGCAGCCGTAGGCCTTCGCCGCTGCCTCCTAGCCCCTTTAAAAGGCTCCCCGGTGTCTCCTCTACCCGCCGCCACCCTCGCCTTCGCCTCTCGTCGTCGGAATCGCCCTAGCGCCGTGAGACCTCGAGCCGCCGTCGCCGCCGTCGCTCCAGCCGCGCGCCGCCACCGTTCCAGCCGTCGTCGTCGCTCGGGAAGTCCACCGTCGGGATCACCAAGTCGTCGCCGTCCTCGTCCGCCGCTTCGCCGTCACCGAAGATCGCCGGAGCACCGTCGCCGCCGTCGACCCGATCTCCTCCGCCGTTTCCTCCTCGCCGCCGGTGCCGTCCGTTCCTCCTCCGCCGCTCCTTTGGTCACCGGTGAGTTCGCCGCGCCGTCCGCTACCCATTGGTGCTCTCCGTTCGTGCCGAAGTGCCGCCGTTCGCCGGCGAGCGTGCGCCGTCCGAGCCGTCCGAGCCACCGCCGGTGGTGACGTCATCGCCGACGTCATCGTCGCCCTCTCCCGTGAGCCGGTCGTGGACCGATGGATCTCGGCCGTCCGTTTTGGATCAAGTTGATCTCGGCTGTCCGTTCGCGTGAACCATCGCCCGTGCGCCCGGTCCACCGAAACCCTAGTTGCTGACGCAATAAATCCCTTTTTCCTTTTCAAAAATAATTCATTATTGCGTCATAATTCAATTAAAATCTATATAAGTGTTTTAATCCGATTTAATCTTCAAAAATTCATAACTAATTCATCTTAGCTCGGATTTAGTTGGTTCAAGTCTCTAAATTTTTCTAAAATTGAGATCTACATGTTAAAAATATCCACATGTACTGTTCATGCTTGTTTATGTGCTGTTTTGGTGATTTTGCTTCTTTCTGCTTAGATTCCGACGTTTCCGGAGAGTCCGTTTTCACAGGAGAAGAATTTGAAGAGTTCCAAGGCCAGCAAGGCAAGTCACACAGATCCCAAACAACCCTTTGAGCATGTTGATCCTATTTAAAGCTACTGTTTCTATTCAACTATTGCATTTATTTTCGAATGTCATTGGGTGGAATTAACCTGTTGTTTGTTATAGCCCTTTTGTTCTTGATTACTTTATTCCTTGATACCTTGGGTTAATATAACTTGACTAGTTGAGCTTTATATATATTGGTTCAACTAGATATTAGATATAATTGCTTAGCCCTGCTTAGAAACATTAGCTCACTATTGGGATAACTCTTGACTCACTGTTAGTTAATGATGGCTTAATGATAGCTCACGATGGTCAATCGTGATTGGTTAGTTAATTAATGTGCCAACTAAAACCTGATAATGGTGGGTTGTGAGCACATGGTTTTGATGGTCGTGCTCATGACAATTAAGGACCGGTTCACGAGTTTCGGTTGTGAAACATTAACCGTGCTAACCACAAGCCAGCATGGGCAACGGCTTTATCTTTTGTATAGCATGGTTCATTGCGGAGCACCAGACTGAGAAGTGGCGGAGATAAGTCCACGGGGGTCGCTGGGGAGTCCATGCCTTGTTTATAAGGGGGTGATTATGATCCAGGAAAAGTGCACTGCAGTGGATTGTGTTGTGCGAGGGGTATTGTCACAACTCCTTTCCGAGGTACCGTGGTGGTATTGAGGCACATGGTGACATGATGTGGGGTTGTGTCTTGTGGGTACAGTGGTACACCTCTGATCAGAGTAAAACTATTCGAATAGCCGTGCCCGCGGTTATGGGCGGGTCTAACAATGTCTTTCATGATTAGTCTCACCCTTCTCACCATAATAGAAGATGCTATAATTGGTAATAATCTGTTTAGCTCCTGGTTTGGAATGGTATATTCCTGGTTTGGAGATAGAACTGTGCAGCCGGGATGGTTGTTCAGAATGGTTGGGCCTATGCAACAGGGTATGTTGTATAGCGTTGGATTAATATTGTTTAATTAATACTTAACCGTTTTATTAAATTCTCAAATATTTGCTAAATGCTGCTTTTGCAAATGAAACCCTACTATGCCATCCTTTGTTATCCTGTGCACTTGCATATTTGCTGCGTGGCTTGCTGAGTATGTCATATACTCACCTTGCAATCATTCATCAGAGGAAGAGTTCTACAATGATGCTGATGGTGTGGAGGATTAGGTGTAGCCTTGGTCAAGCTGCCTGTGGAGTGGAGCCGTCTGCGCCGTTTATTTTATTTTTCCACTGCTTAGATCTTTATTGATTGAGAGGAACTATCTACCTCTGTAATGATATTTTATTCGCTTATTAATTAGAGTAATAATTGTACTCTATTATCAATTTGTTATTGTGTACCTCGGCTGATTCCTGGACGAGGGTTTACACACATATAAGCGTTTGGAATTTTGGATAGAAATTCCGGGCGTGACATGAACAGAGAGAGTACTCCATATTTAACCCAATTTATGATAATTTTGAAGTACATGATAATTTTTTTTGGAGACTATTTATGCCGCCATATTTTTCATGAAAAAAAGACAATATATATTACACTATAAGTCCCTAAATTACATATATAATTTTAGTGTATTTACGATGTAAGTTTCTAAATTATATATGTAATTTCAATGTATTTACGTAGTAATATAAATAGAAGAATTAACTTATCAACAATGCTACCATGCTCAATTGGTTAGATGCTATCACTACAACCTAGAATAGCATGGATTGATTCCACTCCCAGCCACCGCGGTTTGCACATTTTTTCTGCTATACGCGCTAGCACATATATATCCTATGGCCAAAAAATATACTAATTTTCGTAGAAAAAACTGGCCACATTTATAGCAAATCCAAATTGATAAGTTTAGTTGAATCCAATGCAACGCCACATTTATAGCAAATCCAAATCCATAAATTTAGTTGAATCCAATGCAACGTCACGACTATTATTTTGAGGGGAAACACTGTAGGGGAAGAAGGAATACAAATAATTTACAAAATGTTTATCCACTGAGATAAAGCTTGTCTCTCAGAAACTTTTAATCTAAAGACTAAAAGAGAAAGATCAATCTTAAAGAGAGCTTTCTAGGAAACAAACGAAGGTGGTACATTCTGAAAAATGAGAGCATTTCGTTGATTCCAAATGTTCCATGCAGTATAGAGAATTCTTTCAACAAAATGAGTGGATCTATATGAGATCTTTATCACAACTATTATTAATTGGGTTATCTGGATCCATGCCACTATAAATATGGCAGATTAAAAAAAGCCACTACTATTCGTCATATCGGTTGGATGCTACTGAAATTTTAAAAAATTGGATCATGCCACCCCGTCACGTTTTCTGTCTTTCCCACTCTTTCCATGAAGCCGAGGGCATAAAGGCCGGCCAGTGGCGGAACTGAGGGGGGGCTGGCTGGGGCCATGGCCCCTCCCAATAAAAACAAAATTTTTTATTACCTCCATATATCATAGCAGATTCAGTGAACAAGCAACAAAGGTTCTCACTTTGTGTATATCTTTGGATCCAAGTGATTCATTCAGTTCATTCAACATTGACAAAGTGTGCTCTCTAGCTTCAAAGTTCTATCCTGCTGATTTTTTAGAACAAGAGAGCCAATTTGAGATATCAATTACGTCACTATGAACTTGATGTACCCACCAATCCTAAATTTCAAAATCTAACATCTGTAGCTGATCTTTGTCGTCGACTTTTGCAAACTATTCGCTTTTATGTATTGCCAATGCATGAAAAAAAAGAGAAATTGCTAATTTTTTGAACTGTCAAAAGCCGGCTGGCCCCCTTCGATTTTCTGTCCAGCTCCGCCACTGAGGCCGGCGGCGGAGTTGCCGGCCGGCGTCATCCTCCACTCCTCGCCACCGACCCGCTCCTCACCAGCGGCAACAACCCGCACCACGGCTCCACCAGGAACCCCCACAACCCCGGCCGTGTCTCCGGCGGCTCATCCAGCGGCTCCGCCGCTGCCGTCTGCGCCGGCCTCTGCCCCGTCGCGCTCGGCGTCGACGGCGGAGGTAAATAAACCGTCATACACGCTCGGTCTCGATCTCTTCGATCTTGCGCATGCACTGTGACCGACGCTGCCGCGCTTTTGCAGGGTCTGTGCGTATGCCGGCGGCGCTGTGCGGCGTGGTCGGGTTCAAGCCGACGGCGGGGCGGCTGTCGAACGCCGGAGTTCTGCCGCTGAAACTGGACGGTCGGTCGAGGACGCCGCCGTCGCATCAGTGACACACTGCACCTCTTGATTGATTAATTACTTTCACAAATCCATCTTTACATGTTGCGATTAGCTAGTTGTACATCGTTTTTGGTTTTTGATTTCAGATATTCAGCAATTGTTGATCAGTCTCGGTCTCAGCCCTCACGGCGGCACGGAGTTAGGAAACTAACGGGAAAGGATGGAAAACGCGACGGAGTGGTATGGATCTAATTTATCAAAATTCCAGTGACACCCAGCCTATATCGTGAATAGTAGTGATATTTTTCTAATTTGTCATATTTACAGTGGCATAAATCCAATTAACCCTTATTAATTCGAGTACTTAGTCATACCAGATAAAAGAGGAGTGGATTTCAGTGCCGGCAGATTACCTTCTGTCAGGTATGTGCTGAATGACCACCAGAGCACCTCACGGGACACGAGTTGTGAAGAGCCTGTGGCTGTGGCAGTGGTAGCCGAGAAACCCATGGTAACTTCTTGCGGCAGAAACAGCCTCAAGTCAACGCTTGTGTTGAGTATGAGAGAAGTGCTCGTCTTGAGATCACCAAGCGTGACAGCGAGAACGTTCGATGTATTGATGTAGTTTATCCGCACAATCTTCGATTCACCGTTGGCAAGGTCGCCAGCGACGACCTTGTAAGCTTTCTTCTCCGACGAGTTGTGCGTAGACATGGTCGGGCTCCACCCAGGATTCCATGGGTGTCGAACTCCACGGCGACCGTTTGCTGATCGCCGCCGCCTGCTGGCGCGTTCTGGCCGGCGCCGGCGACCATCGGCAGGTAGGACGTGAGGAAGAATGCCAGCCCGCCCTGTCCGCCGTTCATGAGGAAGGAGAAGGTGGTGGTGAAGCTCGTTACCTCGCCGGTGGTGTTGCTCCAGAGATGGCACGGTTGCTTGTACAGTATTCGTCCGGCCTTTGGGTTGACTTCGCCGGTGCCCTTCTTGGCCAGGACGACCGAGGTGTCGCCGAGGTATGCATCACCTTCAAAATGTAGATCCCCTGAGGTGAAGCTTTGTGGATCCGAGAAATTGTAAGAGAGAGTAGAAGCATAACAAAGCTGTATTAGGTATGGCCACGCCGATAGCAAGAGCAATACAGCTCGAGTGTTTGATACCGCCATATCCGACCAACGATAATACAAGGAGCAAGAGGAACATGTCGATGCATGGTTACTTATAGCTCACAAACAACACATGCATACATATTTCGCGCAGATCTTGTTGATACAATATATTCCCCTCGCTTCAGTTCTTTCTTTTAGAAGGATATAGAAGGGGGAAATGGTTTCTTTTCCCCGAGGATGATGCCCTTTCATCTTCTAAATTGTTATATGCTTTTTTAATAAACTTTGATAATATATGATTTATAATATATAACTCCACAAACATATATTAACAGTGGAACAACTCAGTGTACTATTTACAATTACTTTTGTTCCGTTTAAATTTGTATATGCCAAACTTAAAGTCGAATGTATCACATATAGTGTTGATACCCACTGAACCAAATATACATCGCTACCATCCCTTAAGTTTAGCACAAAATTAAAACATACCACATTTACAGGCATTTAAACCGGCATGCATGTGCACAACCGATTAGCCAAACAATTCATAGGTAGAAGCTAGGACAAGGTACGTACCTGGCTATATCGTGGCTCTATGGGAGACAGTTCACATCTCTATATATCTGATGCCATTATGGTGCATGGTTTCAGATTGCCTCGGTCGGGCACCATGAACTAGGAAGAGATATCTGCGTACACCACTATAGCGAACCCCGGGGTCGTCTGACGCGTGCGCACGAACACGAACACGGCCTGGATCCTACGTGAACCCATGCTAGGGATCCCGAAAATGAACATGCGAGTTACGGGACTGTAGTTTCTATATAGATACAAATCTCTATTCACAAATTTTATAAAAAAAATTACCTACTTAATTGGAAACTAAAATTTTTTTAGTTAAATTTCGGGCCTTCAATTCACATATAAGTCCAACCACATAATTTTGGGACATATAATTCACGTGTATATATTTTAAGACAAAATTTGCTACAGGACACTCAAAAAATGTGTAATTAGCTGTGGGACATCGCAAAGACTTTGAATTTGCCCGAGGACACTTAAAAAATGTGGTAATTTGCTGTAGGACACTGAACAAATTAAAATATAATATCCACCCAGTTGATGAGAGATAAACCAAACAAAATAACAAACATTTTTGCCCCTATCTTCTTCTCCCCTCTTTCAGTCTTCTTCAAACTCTCACTCTTGCAGTGAGCTCCTGGCTTGCCCATGGTGGATAGGTGCTCGACGTAGTTGACGGCGTGGTCGCACAGTATGCCGAGAACGAGCGTAACAGGAAGCCGTGGTCAACTAGCTCCGGAGCCAGTTCTTGATCATGGACAGCACAATGCCGCCGTTGCCTCTGTCTGCAGCGGCACTCACCATATCGGTGCTGACGCCGTCGTGGATGATGCTGCTGTTGCTCTGAGAGGGAAATGACGCCGAGGAAGTCCTCTAGCTTCGGCTCTAGGACGAGCGCCGACAAGAAATAGATGGGGTGATGGGGATTGGGGTCGGCCGGTCGGGGATGGATTGGGGAATCGATGGAGGATTGGGGAGAAGAAGAAGGGCAAAACTGTCATTTTGTATGATTTCTCTCTCATCAATTGGGTGGATATTATATTTTAATGTGTTCAGTGTCCTGCAGCAAATTACCATATTTTTGAAGTGTCCTCGGGCAAATTCACGTCTTTGCGGTGTCCCACAGCTAATTACACATTTTTTAAGTGTCCTGTAGGAAATTTTGCCATATTTTAAACGGCACTGTACGCATCTAAACTTTATGCTTAGTATAGAAGCATTCAATATATAAACATTTGAATCCAAATCTGAGTCCATGTATAATATATGTTTGGGTGTATAAACTTTCCGAAGAAGAAAACCAGGAATGTTTGCACGGGGAACCTATGAGTGTCCACGAATCAAAAGAAATCTGGCTCGATGAGCCGTTACATCGAGTAGCTCCCCATCACCCCAAAGCATCCCGAGCATTCCATATCCAAGAACACATTCATCAACATCCACATTCATCAACATCTATCCAGCCAACAAACATGGAGACACCAAACATACATAAATCAGCATCCAAGAACACGCAAATCTGGAAAGAAGAGAACGACACCGATGGAGACGACGCACAGATCTGGCAACCTATGAACCACCGTTGGGAGGTCGTCCGCCGTGCCATTGTAGAGGCCGCCCACTACCTACTAGGCCCCGTGGAGAGGAGGCCGCCCGCCACCGTGGAGGCTACCGGCTGCCGTAGAGACCGCCCGCCACGCCCCCACAGTTGGGAGGCCGCCTGCGACATAAGGGAGCCCACCTACCGCTCACTGCTATGGAGGTTGCGCCCTCGCCGCTTGTCAGGTGAAGAGAGGGTGAGATTTTTTTTTGGGGGGGGGGGGGGGGGGCGGGGAGGGGAGGGGGGACGTGGTGGGGTTGTAGTAGTTTGAAGATAAGCACTAGGCAGCCACAGCTTGTTTGTGCTATTTTCATCGGTGCTGCATAACGGCTCGGCTCGTTACATACGTGTCGGTCGAAAAAAAGAACCAATACTAATGACTAATATGTAAGTGCCGTTTTTTAAGAAGCATACGTATGATTATAAACCAGCACCTATAAGTGATACATTTTTCGGTTCTTAATATGATCCAGTTAAAAAGGCTCATTTGCACGGAAAATCTCTAATAGGAGCCGGTTTTAAATTAACCAATACCAATGAGGGCTTTGCGAATGTGGTGTTTTGTAACAGTGTATACCGGTTCTAGATGAATCAGTATATAGATGCCGTCACCTATTTGGTTTTGTGTACTGGTTAGTGGTATTTACTACTCCGTCCTAGAAAAAAGTAAATTCTAGCATGTATCCAGGTTTAAAGCTAGGATTAGATTTTTTTTGGGGCAGAGGGTGTACACTCTTTCGTCTGATGCAATTTCTACTGCATCTCCGATCTGTAACGACTTGTATCATGCCACCGCATCGCTCTCGGACTTTCATGCCGCATCTCCGCCCCAACCAACAATACAGCGAGAACCAAAGTAGTAGACTCCAAATTTTCGCCTAGCGCGATGACACCAACATGTTTCTAATGATGTAAATACAAGCTGTTGATGCGCCATCCATACAATTTGTCTGTACCACTCGTTTTAAAAATATAAACTGACTAATCATAACAAAGCAGTTCACGTTCCAAACATTCTAGACTTGACTTTGTTTATGAGTATATAAGTTTACAACATCCGGCAGTACCGCATGGAGTACCATCCAGTTTCAATATAAGAGAACCATAGACTTTGTGCAACCAACTTAACAACTTGAGACAATTTCGTTTCTGCCCCTACTTTGATGTCTAATATTGATTTTACCCCTACTTTTTAGGGTTTTTGTTTTTACCCTCATTTTTTTTAACCGAACGCTTGTTTTGCCCCTACTTTGGATGGTGAAGTTAACGGTGTTAAGTAATTGATAAAATGACATTTATACCCTCTCATGTATGTTCATTAATTGTGTTTTTGTCCCCATTTTATGCATGTAGCTTTAGAACTTTATTGTTGTGAGTATATTTAAAATTAAATGAAGCACATTGACTAATATCTAAAGGAAATATATAATTACATTTTACAAAATATTGTCAAAAGTTTGTTTAAGTTCTATCAAAATGCTGAAATTTTGTCAAAATTCCATCAAATTCAGAATTTGTCCAAATTGTTATATTAGTCAATGTGCGTCATCTAATTTTAAATATACTCCCAAAAATAAAGTTCCAAAGCTACATGTATAAAATGGGGCAAAACATAATTTATGTACATATATGAGAGGGTATAAATATCATTTTATCAATTACTTAACACCGTTAACTTCACCATCCAAAGTAAGGGCAAAACAAGCATTCAGTTCAAAAAAGTGAGGGTAAAAACGAAAACCCTAAAAAGTAAGGGTAAAATTAATATTAGACATCAAAGTAGGGGTAGAAACGAAATTGCCCCTAACAACTTAATTCCCAGGGGGAAAAAAACCTTAACAACTTAAATAATGAGAGTTTTTAGATTGATCGTTAATGTTAGACAATAATGCCTGTCTAGTATTGGCATAGCTTTGATTAAGGGAAGGTACATCATCAATTATGAAGAGCCGAGCTGTCAAAACAAAAAACAGAAGGTCAGCGACCGATTAGCCAGTGCAGACTTTTAAATCCGGAAGTTGACCAGCCAAGTAATATTAGAAGCAACTAGGTACCCCGCGTGCACTGTAGATTCCATTTAAAAAGCTTGTTAGAGCGGAGAATCAATCAGATGATACCCGCCATATTTTAAAAAGTATTATTTGTGCATAAATTTGTTCATGGCATTGGTTACATAAATTTTCTATATTGTTTATTAGCTTTTAAAATATATAATATTTAATACATCCTTATAAATAATTATATATACTAATACATCCTTATAAATAATTATATATACTCTCCATTAGGTTAGGTTTAGTTTGTTTGGAAAACATGTCTAACAAATTATAAATTAAAAGTATGTTATTTTTCTTGTTTAATTCAATATTTAGGGGCTTTTTCACATATCCTAAATTGTTACTCTCTCCGTCCCAAATTAGAGGGCGCCCTCTTTTTAAGGGAAATCAAACTCGCTAGCTTTTGACTAATAGTCATACTAACTATATCTATGCTAAGTAATATGCATGTTATATCACTAGATTCATATTTTTGAAGTACTTTCATGTGATGCTAATTTTATATTTATTGGATCACATAATGGAATAAAATGCTAGTCAAATTATGTTATTGAAGACCGTGTAAAAATATATAGGCCTTATAATTTGGAACAGATGGAATATTATTGTAAATAAATGCACCCTCTGTCCCATGAAACCCAATCCTGACCATAAACCTGGACACATGTGTACCCAGGTTTGTATAAGTATGTTTAATTTTTAAGAAACATATTCTATACAAAAGTATTTTGTGTACACAACGTACACACCAACTAACAATTTTCATTGAAAATTCTAAAAAAAATTATACATATACTTACAACAGTATTAAAGTTATGTGTAAAGTTTTAACCTCCAATTAATTATATTTAGCCTAAAAAAGATAAAAATTCTGACAGGTTTAAGAGTATAATTCTATCATATTTTTGTCTTTTTCTTCATATATATAACTAATTGTAAGCTGGGACTTTTCACATAGATGTAAGACAATATTTTCTAGATTTTTTTTGTGATACTTTTTAGTTTATGTGCACAATGTGTACACGAGAATGCTTATATGCAGAAGATAAGTTTTTGTATCATCAAGTTATCCTCCTTGTTGATTCACATTGGTGCAATTTGTTACATAGTTACATATGAATAAATAGTCATATCGTAGACCTTGCTTCCTTTCCTATGATATGTGTGATATATAATATGTTTTTTTTAAGAAAATACCTAGTCAACATGAGTAAGTTTTAATTTAACAGTAATAATTTTGTCAAAAAAAATTAGTAGTAACTAATATAACTTTCTAACCAATTATATACTCCTATCTTAGTGTCGCATATATGTGCATTAACATGCCACACTATAGGATAGATGGAAGGTCATTAATATCTAAGCACTTAAAAATTATTTATTGCAATGGAACATTGAGCAATTATTGTTCCAATTTGAATGAAAAGTAATAACCGATTTATTTTTAAAAATTTAAGTGGGAATGGATGGTCAGATATTTCCCCTTATAATCTAAGATTTTATTATTAAATTTTAACACGTAACACATTACGCTTTAAGTGCAACACTGAGGATGTAAAATAATTTAATGTGAAATAATACTTATTCTTGTTTTTTTTAGTATTCTTTTTTCTATTTGGTTTCTATACAAAGGATAGGTATCTATGTTCAAATGACATATTTCTATTGTTATATAGTGAAATATGGGTAATATGGATGTTGAATTATTTATTTAGTTATAAATGAAACAACAATTCAAACAAACTAAAAAAGAGATATAACTTCAGAATTATAATCATTTGTTTTTATAATTATTGATCATTTTTATTAGGGGGAGTGCAAGGAGTGATAGTACATGTGCATATCATTATAATAGATTTTTACAAATGTAATGTGTTTTTGTTACTATTACTTAAATAACTAAAAATATAATAATAGTTTTATTGATTGGTTAGAACATATCTTTCTGCCTCATTTTTTCCTACAATATATTCATAGTTAGATATAAAAATGTGAAAACTATAAATCTAATAATATTATTTTGACTTGTTATAATGTCAGAATGGGGGAAGTAATATTTTATAACATGAGTAATAGTTAGTTTTATTTCAGTTCTATTATTGTATATCTAATTTAAATATTTTGCAGTTATATACAGTAATAAATCCTATATCTTTTTTTCATAATTTTGTAATGATTCGAATAGCATGAAAAAGTCAAAAAACATATCCCAAAAGTGACATATCTCTATTCAAAGTATATTTATATTGAATATGGTTCTTTAAATATAAATTTAGTCATAAATAATCTAAAGACATAAGTGGATAAAAAATTGTATGATTTAGATATCATAGTTACTTAATCTTTTTTTCTAGAACAAATTTTACTTTCTAACTAATATACTTTGGGAGTATTACTCATAGTTAGGCTCATTTTGTGATTGTAGATCCAATTTAATTATTGTGAAGTTATGCACGATGATAAATTCTTCATGTTTTTAATAATTGTTTGAATGTCATGCAAAAGTCCAAAAGTGACATATTTGTTTTCAAAATCGAACTATAGTGAAATTTGGTCTTTAAGTAAATTTAGTCATAAATAATCTAAACACATAAGCGGATGTGGTATAGATGTCATATTTGCTAAATTTATTAACATAATTTTGCTTTCTAACGAATCTATAATACTAGAAAAGACACTGATTGTGGTGGTTCTGCCACCACCACTACTTTTGTACTTTTGGAGGTTAATGCCTTATGTTTTCTAATATTATATAATAGTCTAATGTTTGATTGAAACTAGTGAATATTATGTGTTCAATTAAGCAAACATCTCCATAGCATATTATTACATATTTTCTTTTATCCATAAAGCATGGGTATTTTGCTTGTAAAACATAAAAATATAAGGAATAGGTGGTAAAGAGGAGTAAGAAATTGAGCGAAGAGAGGGTGGATGTATGACCTACATACAAGCCTAGGCAGGGCCTGGTTTGGTAGTTGATTTTTTTTATTCAAGATAAGTGTAATAGTTGTAAATAATGGGTCCACCAAATTTAATGAGAATCAACTACGATATGTTTCGCCTTTTTCAATTTCTTTAATTTATTTGAGTGTCATGTAACATCTTAGAAGTCACGTGACAATATAGAAGCATTTGTAAGAAGTTTAATGGACTATAAACATAGATAGATAGATGGATGGATGGATGGATGGATGGATAGATGGATGGATGGATGGATGGATAGATAGATAGATAGATAGATAGATAGATAGATAGATAGATAGATAGATTGATTGATTGATTGATTGATTGATTGATTGATTTTATGGTAATCGACGAATTTTCCTACGTGATTTGAACGAAGCTAGTTTTTAAATTAATCAAATTTGATTTACTTCTTGAATGGATCGCTTGAAACATAGAGAGACTCTTTAAAACTTAGTGTGAAATAGTAAAACGAAGGCTGGTCATATATTCCGTTCTAGATCAGATATTTGATAGCTATCGGATATGAACGAAACAGATGGATCTTCTAATCTTTTGACATGACAAAGAACGCAACAACCAAGCCAATAACCTAAAACAACTGGAGCAACCCAAATCATAGTAATGATGCACATTCAATAACTAGCTAACAATGACAACAAGTAGTAAAGTGAGGAGAGTGAAAAAGGCAAATAATTTCCCTGAGATTAGGGCTAACGATGTATTTTCCGGAGTTCAAAACCTTGAGGGGGTTCTACGTCTCTGTTGAGGAGCTCATAACGACTCGGTTCTTTTCTAACCATATCCTCTAGGTTGCATCCACACTAGCAAGATCCAACCTTTTCATATTGTTGGCTTGGTAGCAACTTGTAGCCATCTAGAAGTCGTCAACATCTAGAAGTCGTAAACTCTTGAACCAAACCATGGTGCTCAATAATCGAGAGAATGCACGCAACACTAGGTCCTCAAAACCATATCCACACTCAAAGATCCAAATCATGGAGATCAAGAGGGATTTGAGAGAGTAAGAATATGATCTAAAGATACATGGCACTCTTGCACAAGCCTCTAATATACAAGCCATGGAATATCTGAATGAAATGAATGGCTTAACCAATAAGAGGCTAGGGGGTGGATTTAAATAGGAAACCCCAAATTCGCCTGTTGAGAAGAATATTTCATCCCACCTCGGATATTCCAATTGTGAGGTCAGGTATTCCGATCCATATGTCAGGTCCCCAACAGCTAGAACACAATCCAATTTCTTTGAAAAATAACTAGTCGGATATTCTGATGTTGCCATCATAAACACTGATTTCAGAATTCGAACCAAACAGAGACTTGAGTTTCATGGTAAATTGGAATTATATTTTGGACCATCGGATATTCCGACTAGTAGGACAGATTGGATGCTGCCTCAACTAGAGAGTCGACGTCCTTGCAATATCAGATTGTTTGGGATGTCAGATATTCCGATGCAACATCCGAAGTTTCCAGTCGAAAATTTCAACCCCAACAGAGAACTGAGTTCCTTGAAATAACGGATTGCTCAATGGATCAGACATTCCGACAATTCGTCCATATTCTGATCACTTCCAACAAAGAGCAATCAGTGAATCAAGTTCACTAGAAAAACAGAAACTCTGACCAGTATAGGACATTCCAACCTGAAATCAAAATTTAGACTTAGAGAACTTCTTATAATGAGCACTATAGTCTAAACAAACTGTTGTTGTGTGGCATCCCTGCTCATAGTATGGCATCCTAGACTCTAGAAACTTTGCACGTAGCTAGATGGATTTCGCATACAACTCTTACTTTTGTTTTCTTAAATGCAATTGTACTTTGCATCAACCTAGCTTGGTTCCGTTAATACAAATACAATTTGTATTTATATGAATATATGTTGACTAATCTTCACCATTATAATCTCGACGCACATCAATCTAACAGTCACTACTAGAAAAATGCTTTTTGCAGGCGGGCAAAAACCATTTTTCTAGGCGAGCTCTACCCCGGTTTACATTTTTGTAGGCGGCCATTTGGCTCCGAGGACCATACCTGCCTGGAAAAAAAAGACCTCACGTCTGCGAAAATGGTTTTTGTAGTAGTGAGTGCAATTGTTTCTATTTTTTCTTTGATTATTGTGGAAATTTGTCAGCCTCTAAACCGGATATGGTGGCCTTTTTTGTTCCATCACAATAATATAATAACTAGCAGATTTACTCACAATTTTGCACGGAGCCTAAATTAATGAAATTATATGTGGATTTCATATAAAACCCCTACTTTATGTTCATATATAGTTACAATATTGTTCATTGCATAATAGATATGTTTTATTTAAAGAATTATATTTGTTATATAACCCTTGGATTTTTAAGAGATAAAATTGTATTGTGCATATAACTATATTGAGCAATCTACACCGTTATAATCTAGACATACAATGATGTAATGGTGTAAATGTTGTCCTGCAATTAACACTGTGATTATTAGGTCTTTAGCATGAACATGGTGGCTTGAATTTGAACTATCTAAATAATATAATAAAGAATAACATATCAATAGATATACAGATATAAGATATTTTTTTAGAAGGATAGGTTTTATCCTAATTATATTTCAACTTTAGGGCAGCATGTAGGCATTATACAAGCAAATTATGAACGAGTTCTAAAACTGACAGTTAAATCTGAAATAATAATGCAGCTTTCATATTCCAAATCTTAATTCACAATAATGAACGTTATTGGATAAACAAATCTAAGGTCAAGGAATCGTCTTTTACCTCCAGTTAAGCATGAGGAAGAGAGATGGTGAGGATGACTACACAAAAACGTCGAATTCCTCATGGAGCCCTTGTCACCAGCTCCAGCCAGATTAAGCTTTTTGGAGTTTGTGGCAGTGGGAGGGGTAGTATGTAGTGAGGGAAGGCTGGGGTGGTGGAGGACCGACTGTGGGAGGTAGAGACGAGCAGGCTATGACACCGATGAAACTACATGAGTGGGGGAGGGTAGTAGGATGGGTAGTGGCGGCGTTAAAGGATATCATTTAGTTAGGAGGCATGGGCGGGGACTGCAAAAGCGGATCTGGTGGCATTAGCGGTTAGAGATGATGAAGGAGAGGTGCTACGGGAAATGGTTGTTAGAGCTTTTGAAGAGGCTGTTGATATAGTGAAGGAGGAGGAGGTGGTGGTGGTGGGAAGAATGGAGACAGCAAGGGCAGGCACAAGTGTTGGTGCTAGATCTGGACTCGGGATCACTGTGAGAACCAAGGAAGAGGAAAACGGGTAGGGATGACAACTGCATGAATTTTGTCGGCATGATATTTGATGTCATGTCGTTCTTTTTTATAATCATAGGTTGTATGCATCCTAACTATGTAGAGCGCAAGAATGATGTTTGAGTAATTATATCATTTTGATGTATTGTTATTAAAAACAGAAAAACTAGACTACGGCATTGCGTGGATGGGATGGTTAATAGAACTGAGTCTCCCCATCCCCTTTTTCTTCTCCACTCTTGTCTTATCCTCTCTTCCCACTCCTCTCATCCCCACCACCAACCAGCACCTTGCTACAGTGCTCCCTCCATGGTTTGGCCCCCTGTACCTTCCTTCTTCACCTCCTCCTCCAATTCACCCCCTAAGGACCACCCCTCCATCATGAACTTTCCATCCCTCTTTGCCATGAAAATCTGCTCGGGATGATCGTTGTCGGGTTGGCATCAAGAGCTTCGCTGACTACGCCACCCCCCGTGGCCGCAACTATTGTGGTAGCCGAGGGGGACACCAGCAAGCAGGAGATCATGCAGGACCCAAAGGACATGCTCTCCAAGGTCAACCCTATGGCAAAGGAGATTCGGGATCTGGAGGATGTCACCACCGTGTTGCTCACCAGTGTTGTCTGCAAGTACATCATGGGTGCAACATACTTAGCTAGTACTTGTTGAACTTTGACATCACCCACATGTATCCGCATATATCAGGCCGATACCTGTAAGTATCATGGTTGATACCCATAGGTATCAAGCTTGGTACCCAGGTACCAGGCTCTAGTACCTAGGTGTATGTAGTTTGATACCTAGGTATCAGCTGGTACCTAGAGGTTCCAAAGTCCGGGAAGCCAGGTACCAAGTGTCAAAGCGGGGGACGAGGTATATGCATCGTCTTCGCATGATCAACCGGCAAGCCACATGCTGCTAGCACCTCCTATCCTCTTCTCCCTTTGTCTCCTTGATTCCTCCCTCCTTTCCCTGTTGTTGCTACAACCAATGAAACAAGAAGCCGAGGGAGTCCTAGTGCTTCGCATGCGGGAGATCAGCTTGGTGGGACATGGGAGCTTGGTCATTAAAGTAAACCCACACCTATGACGGGATCCCATCCCCTAGTCACTCTATATTAAAAAGGCTCTCCATTAAAAAGGATTATGGAAAATCATGCATGCGATCAATGGGCAGCCAAATAATAATACAATCCCTTTGATTTAAGAGAAGAAATATCATTAATCTCTTCTTTCTATAAAGCTAATGCCCACTAAATAACTAAGTTCAACATGCAAGTATAGTATTTATTAGCACTCCTAAATTCTACATGCAAGCATGCCACATCAACCCATTAAACACACAAAGCTCAACATGCAAGCATATAGTAATTATATCTACAATTTACTTCATTTCTAAAACTAAACATACATATGCTAGATCATCATTCTCAAATCATTTTGATAATATTTTAATCCAAATCGTTTCATCATTTCTCCATTATCTAACATATATCCCACAGCAAAGTGCGGTGCATCATCTAGTTATTAAGAAATGAGTTATCGAGAAAAAAACTTAACATGGGTGTTCACATTTAAGGATAATTAATTTGTTCAATGGTATGCCATGTGCTTCTTGATAGTGAGACGTACATGGTGAATTTTTGAATCTCAAGCCATATCGGCCCAGTTTCTTTTACGGTGTTTGCGAGGTACTTAGAGGTACTTGGAGATAGAATAATCTATACCATTGATCAAGTGAAGGGCAAGGTAGGGAACAAAATAATTGTAACATGATGGCAATTGAGTAATTAGCTAGTAAAACATGAGTTTTTTTTACGTGAATTGAATACCTCCAACCAATGATCGGTATATCATAGTAGATCTCGATATCATTGTAGAGAAAAAGGTAAATCAGGATACTCCATTGATTTAGAGATCTTTAGCGATCGATTAGAACGTAACACTCGCGTCTCCTTTATTCTCTCCCTTTGCTTCTTGTGTGTTCTAGGGTTTGAACCTGTTCACCGGAGGGAGACAGAGGGAGAAGCGCCGGTATGGTTAAGGGTTGGAGGAGACGGGATCGGCCGATCGATGGCTAGGCAAGCGTATTCGTAAGTTACCCTTTGCTTATTTATGCAGTTGATTAGTTATTTATGTAGTTCACAAATTCCTTGCATAAGGGACTAAAACAAGATCTCCTCTTATGTTGTTCTTCTAGAGTTTAAACGGGTGCAGCCACAGGAGGCACGGTCGAAGAAGAAGCTTTTGGCATGGTCGAGCGTTTGAACAGGAGACAATATTTGATTGATATTAGTGCCGATAAATGACTTAACTTGAATACAACGTAAACCACGCAAAAGAGAAAATGGCGCAAATAAAAACACACAACGCTGACACCATATAGATGTTAACACGTGCGGTCGTACCTATGCGGTACCTATTATAATTTAGGAAATAATTATACCATTTTCACTCTACTAGCAAAATTATAATTTTACCCTTAGTACCTAAGTACCTATATCAATACTTAAATACTTTTAACATGGTTCCTATGATTGAGAACCGTTGGATCTTTACCTTTTTGGAATGCAAACAACATAAAAGTTCTCTTCTCGAAAATGGTTCCAGTGAGAGTATGTGTTCATTGGGGTTATTGTGCGCGCACATACTTCAGTGTTGTGTTCTGTAAAATACTGAAAAACAGAAGATCAAGCGAGCGATGACAATGTAGCGACTACTTTCGAGTTGACCTGCCAAGTAACCTTACAAGGCGCTGATTGTTAATTAAACGCCTAAACGCGACAGTAATACCAATATCAAGCGATCGAATTGAAGAGCCTGGCTAACATTTGTAATTTCCACCATACGAGAGAGATGGATCATGTTGCTGGTGTTCAATTTGCCGAGCAAATCGAGCAAGCTTTGAGAAAGGCCGACGAGCTCGGCGACGATGACCTGAGAGCCGCGTTACGTCGTGCGAGGAACTCACCGGCTGACACGGCGTTCCAACTCCCTCTGCTGCAACTTCCCGTAGAAGACCCCGTCCATGCCGGAGCAGCAGCCACCCAGCCGGAGCAGCAGAATGCGGGACGCAGGTTGATGTGCCCAGAGCTGTATCGCGCCGCCTTCTCTGGATCTGTAGACAAGCTCCAGGAACTTCTTGTTTCACCCAGTGGAACGGCAGCAGGTACATTCATGTATCGAGTTGCATCCCAATTTGCAGAGTGCAATCTACGAATCTGAAATTAATCGTCTACATTAATTTGACTATTTTATTGACAGAGGAACAAGGAAGAAGGCATGACGGCCAGTGCGTCCTGGACGAGACCACCGCAGGGCTGAACACCGTTCTTCACTTGGCGGCCAGTCAAGGGAAGATTGGGCTTGTGAGGAAGCTCTGCGATGGCGACGACACGGCCGCGGCGGCGGTGGCGGCGCTGCTGCCGAAAGAGACCACCAAGTCGGAGACGGCGTTGCACCACGCCGCGAGGGCGGGGAGGCGCGACATGGTGTCCCTTCTCATCAGGCTAGCTCAGATGCATGGATCCGGCGCTCCCGGGCTACTGGTGACGAAGAACAGCGCGGGCGACACGGCATTGCACGTGGCGGCACGGCACGGGCGCGTGGCGGTGGTGAAGGTCCTGATGGTGGCCGCTCCGGCCTTGTCTTGCGGTGTGAACAACTTCGGAATGTCGCCGCTGTACCTCGCCGTCGTCGGGCGGTCGATTGGCGCCGTGAAAGCCATCGTCCAGTGGAAGCACGCGTCTGCGTCTGGCCCCAAGAGGCAGAACGCTTTGCACGCAGCTGTTCTTCAGAGCGTAGGTGAGCCGTTGACCTACTGAAAACTTCACTTAGTTCTTCAGCTATTCAGAATTCAGAGACACGAAACTTTTTCCAAGAAAATGTTGTTGCAGAGCTAATTTTCAGTCTCATGTAGAAATCACACGCGAGTTATTGTCATGGAACTCGAATCTGGCCAAGGAACCCGATGAATCGGAAAGCACTCCGCTGCACTACGCGGCGTCTGATGGCGTCCGAGAGATCATCAGCATGTTGATTCAGTCGATGCCATCGGCTATGTACATCCCAGACAAAGAAGGATTGACACCTCTTCATGTCGCAGCGAAGATGGGTCATCTTGATGTCATCCAAGACATGCTGAAAGAATGCCCAGACTCTGCCGAGCTTGTCGACAACGAGGGCAGAAACATTCTCCATCTGGCCATCGAGAGAGGCCATGAACCTGTAGTGTCATACATCCTTGGCGATCCATCTCTTGCTGAGCTTTTCAATGAGCAAGACAAGAAAGGGAACACACCCATGCACTACGCGGTGAAGGCCGGGAACCCGCGTCTCGCAATTTTGGAGAGCAGAAACATCAAACTGAACATTGTTAACAACGAAGGGCAAACACCATTCGACCTCGCATCAAACACAACCGGTTTCTTGCACATGGTAGTACTCTCGATTCGAAACTAGTCGTAGCTAGCTTTGTTCATGATTGCATCGAACTAAAAATTGGTTTCTTTTCACTGTCAGATTGGTTTTTTGCTCAGACTGTCAGCCAATGGAGCTCGGTTCGGGGCGCAACGACAAGATTGCATATCCCAATGGAGCAGCAAAAATGTTAAGGAATGGAACGAGAAAACGACCAAGAACCTTGGCATCGTCGCCGTGCTGATCGCCACCATCGCCCTGACCGCCATGTTCAACGTGCCAGGAGGGTACAACTCCGACGGCGTGGCGAACCTCCGCGCGACGACGCCTTACAACGCCTTCCTGGTGCTCGACACCGTGGCCATGGCGTCCTCCGTGATCGCCACCATGCTCCTCACCTACGGCAGGGGGGCGGCACGCTCAAGCACGGCGTGGATATGCATGTCCCTCATCTTCCTCTGGATGGCGCTGATGAGCATGATCCTGGCGTTCATGGCCGCCGTCGTCTCCGGGCTGGACAGCACGACCACCAAGTACATCCTGTGGAGCATCTTCGTGCTGCCGTTCGCCTTCTTGGTCGCGCTCAGCTTCGTCTGGGCCGTGCCAGCGCCGACCTTCACCACACTGCTTCTGTTGCCTCGTGCCCTCGCCGGAGAAGACAGTGGGTGGACGCGTCGGCGCATCGGGCGGCGTTTCCGGTCGGTGGGGGTTTACCTGTTAGTTCTGTACTTGTTCTGGTTCTTGAATGCTGTGGCGTTTTTCCTTACCGTCTATGTCGTCGTAAACGCGATCTGACAGGGCAGTTGTACATATTGTCTGAAAAAATGTTGTGCTATTGGTATTTCACGAGATGAAAAACAAAGGGTGAATAGCCAAAGTAGTCCTCCAAGTTTCACCTAAGGCTTGGTTTAGTCCTTGATGTTTCAATCTATCCATATTAATCCTTCAAGTTTTCATTTTAGTTCAAACTTATCCTTGAACCGACAATTCTCTTGATAAATGACACTTATACCCCCTCATCATTCACATATATAAGAGAAAAATTGTATGCTTGAATTTTTTTATAGATAATGCATATTAAATTATGTAAAACGAAAATAAAATATGTACTAGAAAGTGTATGAGATAGCAATTGCTTAAGTTTACGTGCACATGTTAAAATAATGGGAAGTACATATGCAATGTTGTTTATTCATCTTGGTTTTCTCTTATCTAGTATATAGTTGTATACAAATTAAGGGCAGAAGGGACATTTTCTAATAGAAATATTGACTAGAAATAGCCATATGGCATATTAAGTGGGCCCAAGAATGATTTCAAGCCAAAACAAATATTTGGAGGAGCTATGTGGATAAAATGAAACGTGAAGGACCAAATTAAGCCTTCGTTGAAACTTGAAGGACTAAATTAGCTATTCACCCAAAAACAAATTGCACTTTCTCATCCATTCCATCAGGCTCATCCATCCGCAAATGTAAAATTCCTGACTTTCACCTGAACACGTTCATGATTTCCATTTTACTTTGACCTCTAATAAATTTTCAGGAATGCTACGTAACGGCATCCCGTACATCAGATCCTAATACCTGATACCTGATAAATTTTCAGGTTACTTTGACCGATTAAATAACAGATCCTAATACCTCTAATATATCATCCCCTAATACCTAATCGATATCAAGTGATTTCTTGGTATCGAAATTGCCTGGTATCTGGTAGGATATCGTCTAATAGGTAACCTGATAGAAATCACCTGATACCGGTTAGGACCTCATACGTAACCGGTTTCATCCGTCTGAATGGGATTTTTTTTATAGCAGCCCCCTAAATTTTCAATGCATATAAACTGATAAAAATAGGGATAGAGGATGCTCCGCTCGAACAAGTATAACGACAAAATTATCCAATCCATGAACAGCTTAGGAGTCAGCCATATTTCCCACAGCACCCTGTGTCAATTGTTCCAGTTTCAGTTTTACCAAGAAAATAAATTTCAGTCAGAGTCTGCATTTTACATCGCTAATAGGGCATCGTCTTTTACAGTTTAGTTGGCTCTGAATGTGCAGTGCAGCCGGTTCCACTGGCACTGGAGCTGGTAGTGGTGCCAATTGAAAGATCGCTGTACCTATGTTCTCCCATGGCAAGAAATGGCACACCCTTGTACATCTGCGGCCGAAGAGCCGGCAACCTTGCCTCCTCCGACTGCAGGGCGTGCATAGCCTGCGCCATGGACGGCCGTTCGCTCCGGTCAGGGTGCGCGCACCACAGCCCGACGGCGAGCACGCGCTCCATCTGCAGCTCGTCGTCGCCATCGTCGCTGCACCTGAGCCTCTCGTCCACCGCCTCCACGACGGCGTTCTTGCTGTAGAGGTCCCACACCCATCTCGACAGCACGAAGAGCTCGTCGCTGTCGTCCGGTTCCTCCACGGGGCGACGGCCGGAGACGATCTCGAGGAGGACGATGCCGAAGCTGTAGACGTCGGACTCAGTGCTTGGCCTGCGCGTGTTGACGAGCTCTGGGTCGATGTACCCGGCGGTCCCGAGCACGACCTTGGTTGTCCGTGACTTGGCGCCATGGTCGACGAGCCTCGCCAGGCCAAAGTCCCCAAGCTTGGTGTTGTAGGAGGAGTCGAGCATGATGTTGCTTGGCTTGATGTCGCCGTGGACGACGCACTGCTCCCACTCTTGGTGAAGGTAGTGGAGTGCAGAGCCAAGGCCAATGATGATCTTGTACCTGTTGATGAAAGACTATCGTAGTGAAAATGATATGGATGGCAAGAGAGGATTGTTTGTAGCTATTTTCACCAAGAGACTAGTACCTCCCGAGGACCGGAGACTAACTCAAAAAACTAACTTCTGGTGAATGTGGATGGATTTGAATTCTACATGCTAAATACTAAATTTTAATGATGTTCTTTATATTTTTCTAGGAAACTACACAGCTGAACCTCTAAAGAAAGAGAATTTTTACAGTCCTTCAGAAAGTACCTTGAGGTATCTAAATTTTACACTAAAATTTTTGGTACCTGAAAGTACTTAGTACCTCGAAGTACCAAATTTTTCATTAGAAAATATTGTGCCTCTAGGTATCTTCTCAAGGATGATAAAATTATCCCTAAAGATTATACACAGCTGAACCTCTAAGAAACCAACTGAAGACGCAATGTGGTCTTAATTTTAGTTCCTTAATTGACTCAAATCTACCTGAAAATTTAGCTAGTCCTGTGTTATAGTTGGATAGATATACCATAGCAAAAATAAACACCTGATTAGGACTGAGTCCTGGCCTAACCTTCATAGCCTTGTGATTAGAAGAAAACTATATATCAACTTCACAATCGAAGTACAAAGGGCTGCTGGTATTTAATTAGTTAATCAATTTTCAAGTAGATGTGAGCAGCATTTTTATTCTGCAATCTATTGGGCTATCCTGTGAATTGCCCTGATTGTGGGCCAGTGGCTCTATCTAGAAGCACACCTTATTAATCACCAAACTTATCCAGTAAGATACTCAAAAGGATATGTCTTCTATTAATAACGAATTTTAAAAATTTATTACGATTTCTATTTTTTTTCATTGGACTCGTTGTATGATTTCTTTAAAAAGAACATATCATTACACTGCAAGTGTGACATCCAAGAATTACCATGAGACTGCAAGTTTGTTATCCATGAGTTACCATTAGACTGCAAGTCTGACATCCATGAGTACAACTCTTATCTCTGTTCTCCAAGAAGTTCTAAATTGAAAAAAGCAAACATATTCAGCAAAAGATGAGTTAGATATTGTACCTTTCGGCCCATGTTAGCAACCTCGCATTTTTATATATATGCTTGTCAAGACTACCTTCTGATACGAGCTCATAAACAATCAGGAGTCCCATGCAACTGTCACACCATCCTATTAATTGGACAAGGTTCCGATGCCTCAGCCGACTTATGATTTTGATCTCAGCCTCAAACTCCTTCCTCCCCTGAGCAGATGAGTCTGGTGAGAACTTTTTTATGGCCACAAGCCGTTCCTGATCATCAGTTTTCAGGAAGCCCTGGTAAACATGACCAAAACCCCCTCTTCCTAGCTTCTTCTCCTCTGCAAAGTTACCCGTCGCAGCAGCTAGTTCACTGTAATGATACCTTTTGGGGCCAACACCTTTTGCAAACTTAATTTCATCAAGTTCCTTTTTTGAATAAAAAATTTCATCAAGTTCAATCTGACAATCTCCATCAGAGATTTCATTTGATTTCTTCCATACTAATCGACGTCGTAGAAGAAAACCCATGAAAGCACATACCAGCACAAAGGATACTGCAACTGAAATAGCTATTATACCATGTAATTTACCTTGTGATTGGGAGCTCAAAGTTTCTGTGCGCACAGGTGCTGCTCCTGGTGACATTATTGGTTCAGAGCTGATAGTTTCTGGGGGCACAGGTGCTGCTCCTGGTGGCATTACTGAAGAATTCATCCATGTTAGGGTGGAGTTGAATGACCATGACAGCACCCGGTGTACTTCAATGGAGCTTCCGGTAGAAGCAGAGAAACCAACAGCGACCACCTCAGGCAAGCATCTTCTCATATCAACGCTGGCACTGACATGGTAGGAGGTTCCGTTGATCCAGAAGGTGACTGCCAGTATCTCTGCACTGCTGTCGTAGCTGATATCGGCAGTCATGGTGGTGCCGCTTGCTAAGTTCTTGTCCGGTGAGGTTGCCGCGACAGAGACGATGGAGTTAACATCGATCCCGACATGGTTGCCATCCTTCTCCCATTCCTTGTTCATGTAGGTGTCAAACTCGACTGCCACGATCCTAGCGGTGCCCGTTGCGTTCTTGTTGTTGCTGCCATTGAAGAGGCCGAGGTTTCCGCCATAGCTGCGATGAGGGATGCCTGACGGGTAATGGCCGAGGAAGAAGGCCATACCGTCAGCACTGACGTCCAGGTTGGCCGGCTTGATTTGGAAGGAGAAGGTGGTCCTGAAGCTGGCCACCTCACCGGTGGTGTTGTTCCAGAGCGGCACCGGCCGTGCATACCACACGCGGCCGATGCTGCAGAGGTTTCTGTCGCTGATGTCGGTCTTTGTCAGCTCAATCGTATGGGCGTAGGGGTAGGCATCGCCAGCACAGGCGATCTCTGAACCAGGGGTACAGTACGAACCAGGCTCGGAGAAGTCAAATCTGAAGTTGAGTGAGGTAGCATGGTGAACATGGATGAGCAACAGCAAGTTGTAGAGGTGAAGCTGTGTGAATAGAAGGCGATGAGAGCTCATTGCTGCCACTGCTGATGCTTGGGAGAACTGCTAGCCATAATTTTGCAAGACAGCGGGGTAGCTGTCTGACTGGCCGGCCGGCTAACCAGGTTGAAGCCTTCCAAATGGCGGACTATTAGCATTTCATAATTGGCCCAAACCCATTCATTAATAGTAGGCTATGCAATATGTCTTATCACATAGTCCAACGCTTGCAACAATGTTGCATTGTGGAGTCATAACCGGCTTCAAGTGACATGCAATTGGTCTTATCACATAATCTGACAGAGCTATGCAGCTGTGGAGGAAACCAGTTAGGCCAAAGAAGACAAGCAAATGGAGCCAAAAGGTGGTACCTGTGGAGAGATGGGAGATGCAAAGAATTCATCCTTTGGGTCATCTTGTTGCTTTATTGCTTATTATAATGAACCAGAAACCAAATCTGTGCAACCTGATGGTAAAATCTGAATGAATCAAAGAATTCCTGGGCGCCCTCCAACAATATAGAACAGAAATGATCTCCACCCGGTATGTTCAGTGATATTGCAACATGTCTCTCCGTGTAAATTTCCCTGTTTAGCATAAGCATCCAACAGAAATCAGCACAAGACGAATCATGTAACGGCAAGACATCTAACAGAGGAAGAAGAGAGATACCGAGCGCCTGTCTGACCCTGCGCCGCCGGGACATGCGCACCAGAGCTGCAGAGCACTCCCGACGAACGTGCTGTAGCAAAAGCCCGAGCTGCACGGCGTGGGCGTGCACATGCCGGGGGAAGCAGGCGCAGTCTGGTCAACGACGCGTAACGGCGAGACGTTGTCCGGGTCAGGCAATTCGTCGAACATCCTGCGCGCGATGTGGGGCGAGCCGTGACAGCCGAGCAGGTGGTGTGGATCCTCAGGCGGGCGCGGCGGGGAAAGCTAGCTTGGAGCCATCACGCCACGCGCAGCAGGTGGTAGCGGAGATGTACGCCGGCGGGTGGATTGAGATTTTGAGGGTGCCTCTCCAATCACCTGCGGTTGCCCTACCTTACCACAGAATGGATTGAGAGTGATTAGGGGATGTCGCGCCGTCGCGTTGGCCGGCAGAGAAACTACGTTGCCGGCAACAGATCAAGGCTTTCATCATGTCCGGTGATGGAAAGCAGCTCGAGCTCCGGTTGACACAGAGCTCCGTCCACCGGCGGCCGGCGGGGAGCACGGGTCTTCTTGTCAGAGACTTCGGTGGTGTTATTTAAGATTGAAGATCAAGTCTATTACGTAAAATGCGATGGTATTAAGTATAATTAATTGAGTTTTAATTATTATAAATTTGAAAAATAGATTAATTTGATATTTTAGAGCAATTTTTATATAGAAAGTTTCATACAAAACCTATCATTTAGCAGTTTGACAAGCGACTATCTAAAATTTTATCCAATTCTAAGGGTCCACGTTACTATTAGCCAGCTGTAAACATATTTTAGTGAGATAAAATATGAGAGATAAGAGCATTAGACTACAGATCTGTAGCTAGCTGCAACGCGGACTCCAAGACGCAATGTATGTATGGGACCATATATTAATAGTATAATAAGCAACTATTATATGATCTAGCATGGTAGCCCGCGCAGATTGCGCAGCTAGCATCATTATATTTTCTCTCATGTAATAACATATATGTTTTCTCAATGTATTATTCAAATATATTAAAATGACAATATAATTTTAAATTTTATACTAACTTTACGAAACTACTAATGTGTAATATTTATATTGTATTATATATACGTGTTAGTTATTAATTATTTTTAATATCAAATTTTAGTTATTTGTAAATTATATACCTATATGGATTCTAGACTCGTCTTTCAATATTTCTTTTTTTTTAATTCTGAATTTTCGTTATCTGTAAATTGTATTTCTATATGGACTTTAGGCTCTTCTTCCATTTGTAAATTGTATTTTTATATGGATTCTAAACTCTACTTTAATTTTATTATGTTTATTCCAAATTTTAGATTAATTTTAAATTCCTATATGGACTCTATACTCTACTTCTAATATTTCTTATTTTTTAATTCTGGATTTCTATTTTTTTCTTAATTGTATTTCTATATGGACTCTATACTATACTTCTAATATTCCTTATTTTTAATTCTAAATTTCTATTATTTCCTAATTGTATTTCTATATGGACTCTATACTCTACTTCTAATATTCCTTATTTTTAATTCCGAATTTTAATTATTTCCTAATTGTATTTCTATATAGACTATATTCTACCTCTAATATTCCTTATTTTCTAATATTTCTTTTTTTTAATTCCGAATTTCAGTTATTTCCTAATTGTATTTCTATATGGACTCTATACTCTACTTCTAATATTCCTTATTTTTGAATTCCTAATTTCAGTTATTTTCTAATTGTATTTCTATATGGACTCTATACTCTACTTCTAATATTCCTTATTTTTAATTTCGAATTTCAATTATTTCCTAATTGTATTTCTATATGGACTCTAATCTCCTCTTCTAATATTTCTTATTTTTTATTTCCGAATTTCAACTATTTCTAAATTGTATTTCTATATGGAATGTAGTCTCCTCTTCTAATATTTCTTATTTTTTAATTCCGAATTTCAGCTATTTCTAAATTGTATTTCTATATGGACTCTGCTTTTTTTTTCTCCGATTAATGTGAAAATTTCTAGACCGTGAGAGCGAACGTGGAGGCAACTTTTTCTATTCCTTTAATAATATAATAGATTGGTTATAAGATTGGCTATAGATGAATTGGAGCTAGCAGTGGACTAATGCGCTATATTATTGCTCACACGTCTCGACGTTGTAGCATGCATAAGTACGCTTGTTTACATACTAAGAATATATACACATAGGGCCCATTCAGATTGATGGCATTTTATACCATACTATTATTTGGTAAAATTGATAGTTACGTGGTTATATGTAGTTTGTTATTAAATATTGGTAATGTATATAGAATTTTGGCAACATTATTAACCTAATCCTATCAAAATTTGGCAATGTTGCCAATTTTACTAAAAATTTGACAATGCCAAAATTTGGTAAGGTTTATTTGATATCAATCCGAACAGACCCATAGATATAAGTGTATATGTACGTACACCATGTATATATATTTAAATCTTGTATACGTAAACTTTATATGTATGGACTGAAATAAGTGCAATCTGTTAAAAAAAGAAAAGGGCCCGATTTGACCCATTGAATCGAATCAGCCCAATAAGGATATGTTTGGCATATTTCCATCTCTTCTCAAGCTGAGCTCAAGCTCACTCTAGCTTCATCTAGAATACGAGCGGGGTTGAGTAGAGCACCTCATAAAATAACCTAAAAAGGTGGAGCTGAGTTTAGTCTGTGTTCGTTTCGGATGGTTGGGAACCAAACTCCTTCACACGAAAAACGGAGCAGCCTATTAGCACGTGAATAATTAAGTATTACTTATTTTTTTAAAAAAAAATAGATCATTATGATTTTTTTAAGCAAGTTTCGTATAGAAACTTTTTACAAAAAAGTATTGTTTAGCAATTTGAAAATCGTATGCGCGGAATACGATAGAGAGGGGTTGGGAACTAGGAGCAAAGAACACAGCCAGGGTGTGTTTGCTGGAGCTATTTCCCAACAGCACAGTGCGCACGGAAAACGAAGCGGTCCATTAACACGTGATTAATTAATTATTAGCTAATTTTTTTTCAAAAATGGAGCAATATGATTTTTCTAAGCAACTTTCGTATAAAAACTTTTTACAAAAAATACATCGTTTAACCGTTTAGAAAGCGTGCGTGCTCCACAACCCAACTTCTGTAGCTAAATTACCCATGACACAAATTACAAAAAATAGAAAAGACTAAAAACGTGGGCTAAAAATGCTAATAGGTTGATCCGGCGCGCGATTAGTCGTCCATCAGCAATTTCACCAAAGTACGGCCCGCCTCAAGTTTAATTGACGAACAAACTGAATATAATCTATTATCTTCTATTATTATATACTAAAAATTCACTAAGCTTGCTATAAATACTCCTAAACCGCCATGTGACATCCTACAAATACTACTAAGCCACCACGTGATACACTAATAAATTAAATAAAATCTTTAAAGAAAGCAAACATCTAACCATTGATTTTCATTAAATTTGGTGAACACATTATATGTAACCATATTAGATTTATCTATAAAAAAACCGTCTTCCCATATCTGGGCCCACCTGCGCCTGATGGCATGTACGTACGTATATACGTACGTTTCACACGTCTATTCCCTCCTCTCAATTATTTCCCCTCTTTTTTACCTATTTCTTTTCCTATTTTCACGCTTTTAGAAAAACAAAAATTCTATGCGAAACAAATAAGCAAATATAACATCTAAATCAAAATACTAATATTTGATCCGCTTATTTCTTTTGATTATTTTGCATTTAAAAACTCATACAATTTAATTCAACTTTGAGAATAAATATGTCACGTTAGTTAGGGCTACATCTTCCGACTTTTCCGTGCCACTTAAGAAATTATAGAATTATAAAAATAATTATATATATATTATCGTCGTGCATACGTTGATAAAAAATAATAGATATAATAAAAGTAATATGAACATAACTTTGAGCAATATTAAAAAAATAGACCCCCATTCTAACACAACAATAAGTCAAAACAACATTATTAGATTATTAGATTTGTAGTGTGCTCCTAACAAAAAATGATTTGTAATGTTCATACTTTCAAAATAACCGTTGAAGTTGTAATATTGTAACTTTTAATGTTTGTACATGTCGACCTTTTCCTCTACAACCGTTGGAGTTTAAACATAATTAATATTAGTATAAAGTCTATAACATCCTGTGCAGTTGACCCATATAGACCTATATAGGGCTTACCTTATGTATCATTTTAAAAGTATGAACATTACAAATCATTTTTTTGTTAGGAGCACACTACAAATCTAATAAATAGGCAGCAAACATTTTTTTAATCAACTTTGTTTAATTAGTTCCTTCACCAAAGTGTATGCCTATGCCCTTATAGAGGATTCAAGTTTTTAATGTTTGTATTGTGAACAACTAATATTACTTTCTTTTGGGAAGTGTATGTTTTCATGATATCCTAGTTTCTTTTGAAAAGTGTATGTTTTCATCTCTCAAGAGGAAATCTCCAAGACAAAGCATTATCTTTCTTTTTATATGCATATTGTATGCCACTCTTTCATTCCCAACACAGGTTGTTTTAATCTTCTCAATCTATTTTTTTGCAAATCAATAAATGCAAGTTGTTTTAGCCTTCTCAAACTATTTATATGCAAATTTGTGGCAGCACGAATTGCTACTTATATTCATATTCAGGAAAAAGTCTGAATTATCCCTTATCAATCAGGGCAGTACAAATTACCCCTCAATTAAAAAACTCATTCTCCACCCTCAACTTTTTATACCGAACGAATTACCCCCTGACAGATTCTGAAGCAATTTTGGTCCTACATACTCCCTCCATTTCAGGTTATAAGACTTTCTGGCATTGTCCACATTCATATAGATATTAATGAATCTAGGCATACATATATCTAGATGTATTAACATATATATGAATATGAGCAATGCTAAAAAGTCTTATAATACGAAACGGAGGAAGTAGCTTACGCGTGGCAGTCTAGTTAGCATAAAAAAAAAGTAGGGCTCACATGTGATGACAAAAAGAAGAGGACAAGTGGATCCCACCATTTTTTTATTTTTCTATGTTGATTGAACTGCGTAGGACCAAAACTATTTCGGAGTCAGTCAGGGGGTAATTCGTTCGATATGAAAAGTTGAGGGTGAAGAATGTCTGGTTTTTGAAATGAGGGGTATCATACTACCATATAGCTAGGAGGGAAATTCGGATTTTTTTTTTCCTTACATGTATATGTGATACATAAAGACCGCACGCTATCCATGAGAATTAGCCTTCCCAACTATATATATACACCTCCTTGGCTACAACAATTTATTTATATGGTCACATTCGACTGCGTCAACTATGGCTACAGGGTATCAACCCAACGCGAATGGCTGGTAAGGCTAAAACCCAATAAGTTGTAGCAGTGAAGCCAATCGGACCTTACGACACACTTACCTATCTGCTAAGTTTCGACGTCGCCCCTGCTACTTTGCTGACTCTTTTCCATCGATTTTGTCACTACTGAGTACGCACCATCAATTCCTTTTCCGGTTTACCCCCCCCCCCCTCCTTCAAGCATTACCGTCAGTTTTACCCCCATTCCGCGACAAGTGGATTTTATTTTTTGGTTTGTCAACATGATATGCTATTTGAAGTGATTTAGAAATTTCAGAAAACTGTGTTCAGAATTGAACTTGTTATCCATAAAAGAAGGAGATGAGGAATTGAACTTGTGATCATTTTCCTTTTGCCTACATTTTATTTAGGGCCCCTTTGATTTGTAGGAAAAATGTAGGAATTTTGGAGGATTTCAATCCTACGGAAAAAAATCCATTGAAGGCCTTTGAAACAAAGGATTGAATCCTATCCAATCCTTTAAAATTCCTATGGAATGGGTAATCCTATGCACATTTTGGAGGAAAGTTAGCAAGAGGTCTAACCTCTTGGAACATTTCCTCTGAGTCTATCTCTCTCATCTGATCTATCTCTCTCATCTGATTCCTGCGTTTTTCCTGTGGTCCAATCAAACGGCCATTCCTGTGTTTTTCCTGTGTTTTGCAATCCTCTGTTTTACAATTGTATTTCTGTCCGAATCCTGTGTTTTTCCTATTCCTCTATTTTTTTTCATTCCTACGATTCAAAGGGGCCTTTAGAGATTAATTTTTAGGATGTCCACTTGTTCCCCTTTCTTTTCCTTTCAGTGAGCTCCTGACCTCAGTCCTCAAGAAATTCCATTTACCTGCACGTCTGTCTGATATTTCTTTATGAAGGTCTCAAACTGAAATGGTCCAGCCCTGATAGAACACCAGCAAAGGCTCACGGCCCATTTCTAATACTACATAGCTGTAGAATTTTTTTCGTTTTTAGATTTTTTTTTTAATATTTACAGAAATAATCTATCGACCAAAAAAAATTGCAGAAATAGCCCCTGCCGCCCTAATGGTGGGCGGCAAGCTGACGTGGCAGACGGTGGGTCGACCGCGCCGTCTGCCGCCGTCGGCCAAAATTGCGATTAGGCCCTTGCCGCCCGTACAGAGGGCGGCAAGGGGCTAATTGCAATTTTGGCCGCCCATAAAGAGCTTGCGGCCGTACTTTTTCATCTGGGTCCCTTGCCGCCCGATGAAAAAAGTACGGCCAAAAGATTTTTCTATGTTATGTTAATAATAAATAAAGAAGTATTTATTGGTAAAACTTGTTAATATTGTTATAAAAATGTATTGAAGTTAGTTGTTGCGCAATTTCATATGTTAAGTGAGGTATTATTTTGTACCTTATTCGACGTATTAGTACTCGAATAATTTATATCGGCCTATCGCAGTCTGGGTCGTAGAAACATTATATGGACTTAAACAAGGAGAATTATGTAACATGAAGAAATAGTAGTACAATTTGAACATGATACAACTATTTGCATTGCGGTTACATAGATGATATTAGATTCGAACTAGGAGGGAGGTAGTGCAATAGTTGAACACAACGACGATGTAGTAATGGGACAAGGAAGCATGACAGTAGAAATTTCAATATGCCAAGTTGTCCGATAATAGCTAACCCCTACGTGAGGATCCCTCTCCTCTCTCAAACCGCGTTTTAGTAACCCTGTATTGCTCTGGTAGTTCAAGCTGCACAACACGGCTAGGTGGAGTTAGAACCCTTCTGGTGTCTATCCATTCTCTGTATTGACATCTCCTTGGTGGTTCCTGGGAGGAAAGAATAGATGTAAAGCAAGCAAAGTTAGTAAATGTTGTGAGAAAATAAGGATTCATATAATCAAAATATTCTAACCATGAAATCGTCGTCAAGAATATTTGGACAAACAAAGAACCTTCAACCCAATGTTGTAGGATTTATGGAACGAAGAACCTGACAACGATCACCACACCTGCATCTTGGACGGGCTTCCCATGGAGGGAGTGCCGTAGTTAGCACCCGCCAGTCGCTCTGTTGTTCACGACATTGTCGTTCATAAGCCGCTTTTCTCTATAAGTATTGCTTAGTACTTTCGGATGCGAAATACCAGCGACCTTCTTGTAAACAAGTGGTTAGGTCGAGAACGGGATTTTCTGTATCGACCCACTTGATGTATGCGCAAGCCGTAGTGCGGGTCTGCCGAATAGAGTAGTGTTACGAAGAATAAAGCGATTGCCCATACGGAATGAATAAGCATATGCAGATAATAAAATACCTCACGGTCATAGTTAGGGCACCTAAAAAAGCGCCTTCCTCGAATATCAGGATTCCTCGAAGCCATTAGTTGGCATCGATCACCGCATAGGCAGAGAGGACGCTGGCACCAAGGTGGTAGTAGGTATACACAAGGATCGCTACGCCAGTTTGGATCCTCAACACCTCGGCGTCTAGCCATTGACGAAAGCCGGTCGGATTTGTAATGAAGCAAGTGGGGAAGAGAGTACTGAATGTGACTGAGTTCTGAAAGATTGTGAGGCCTCACTCGTTAAGGCGACTTATATAGGCGCAAAAAATCGAGTGATACCCCTGACATGTGAACGTGGTGGGGTATGGTGGGTACGCCTGATTGGCGCCGAAAGATACATGCATGATCGGCGCCGAAAGTTACATTGGTCGTATGCGCCAAATGGCGGGCAAATACTCGTATCACACGCGAATAAAGGAGGCTGCATCGATGCGGCAGAAAGTAGTCGTGCATGCGCCGAAAGGTATCGTGCATGCGCCGAAAGGTATCGTGCACATATAACAACAACGTAGTCATTACACAAGCATACAGTACTGGAAAGTGAAGCAAGTAAACAAAGAGAAGACTGCTCTACTGGCCCTGCCCCGCGCCGCGACCACGCTTGGTCCTCCGGGCCTGTGCTCGCACGTGGAACGATCCGGTGGCACAGCACGGGTAGCACGAGTGTCCCACGGAGGAGTGGCCTGCGCCTGGTCCTGCGTCTGCACCGGCGGTGCGCCTCCCAGCTGTGAGGGGCCGATGACGTCCTCTGTCAAGCCTGAAGCGAAGTCGAAGTCAGTGATGTCGAAGAGGAAGGTGGAAGGCAACAAGCGGTCCGACGAGGTCCCAGCATGGTCCAGTGGTGGACCCTGACTCGACGTGCCGGCTGCCTGTGACGAAGTCCCGGTGTACTGCCAGAACTGCGTTGAGTGCGAGGTCGACACAGCTGCCTGAGACGCTGACCCTGCAGCCTGGGAGAAGTGGGCGGCCTACGTCATAGCGAACTGGGCGAAACCTACACATCGACAACGGGACCCTTGTAAGCTAAGACATAAAATGTATGTAAATTGATTGTCGAAGTAATGTTGTTTTTTTAAGTACCTGTGGGGGGCACAACAGAAGGCCTAGCCGAGGAAGGCGGGGTGCTGAACGGTGCACGAAATCCTGAAGCAATCGGCAAGTGAAACGGCTCACTTATATGTGCGAGGCATGTACAGAAATAGTAATAAAAATACTTACCTCCGTGCGGAGGGGGAGTCGGCCTAGGAACGTGCGCAGCTGGACGGGGACCAGTCGGTACGGGTGGCCGCTGTACAGCTGCGTCTGCCCGAGCAACGTCGTCTGCACGACAGGTGAGCACTCGGAGAATCGAGCGCATCGACTCCACCATCCGCGTGTACGTCGTCAGGTGCTCCTCTACGGGTACCGGAATCCCCGCGCCTAAACGTTGGATCGTCGTTGAACCGTCAACGACGACCCGGTTGATGTCGTCGACCTGCATGGTTAATTTGTTCATAAATATTCGTAAAATTTGACGAAGAGAAAGACATGAAAACATAAAGGAATGGTGCGATGCAGGGTACTCACAGCACGAGCGAAGTCCTGGTCGCGGTGCCTGGCATATAGGTCTCTAGTGCTCGCAACGTGGGGCTGCTGCTCCAAGGGAGCGAAGGTGACCCTAGTACGGGTGCGTGGCTGGTACCAGCGTAGGTAGGCCTGGTACGACTCCTCAGTGTGTGGCTCTCCCTCGTGGTCCACGACCTCCTCGGTTGCGAGCAACCAGTCCTCAACAAAAGTCGCCAACTTGGCGGGCCAGTCGCCAGCTGACTGCTGACCCTTGCGCGAGTACCTGCGAATTAATGTGTAATATTAGTGTGAAACGACAGATGTTACAAATTATTGTGAACAGGCAGATTTTAATGCAACAACTGAAAGCGTAGTGCAAGATCTTACCAGTGAACAGCAGCTGGGACGGTGGTCGGAAACGGTACTGGAAAGGGCTGACGGAAGCCGAACTGCCACATCACGCGGAAAGGGGCGTGAGGCTCAACGCAGATGTCGAAGACCATCGGAACCGTAGTCATCCAGTACGCCTGGTCCCTGGTGCAGAGTGTGGACAGACCCAACGGCGCACGAGCCTGGGTAGCCGCGGCACTGTAGGGCTCCCACACGACGTCAGTCGGCAGAAGGCGGTCGAACTCCATAACAAACTCAGGATACGACCGCCTAACCTGGACGTGAGCCCATCGGCGCTGCAATACGAAACGATCGATGTGATGTACAATGAACTTAGCAATTAACTTAACAATACGATAAGATCGATGCAACGTACCTGACGACGGCACCACAGAGTACCCATCGTAGGGTAGTCGACCTCTGGTCGCTCCTCGTACAGTGACTCCTCGTATGCGTGCTGGTCCACCTCAGGGCGGCCGATCGCAATCCTCTCAGCTGCCCAGATAGAAAGAAAGAGAGGGCACCTACCAAAGGTCGCGCTGGGATCCGTCTTCGTGCAAGACTCACAAAGTGCACGGTACAGAGCTGCCAACAACGCGGAACCCCAGCTCCACTGAGGCACCTCGCCTACCGCAGCATCGGCGATGCTCCTGGCGTAGTGCACGAGTCCCTTGTCGACCGCGTGCCCATGACCGCCACAGAACATCACCCAGCCAAAAAGCCAGAGCAAGTACGCCTCCAAACATCGGCTGTAGGAGTACTCGTCGGCCTCCGCCTGTAGCTGCTCAACCTACAAGCCGTCGATAAAATGATAGGCACCTTAACTACGGACTAAATATGTAATACGATTGTCATTTCGGTAAAAAACACTCACGGTGAACTGAAGCAGCCACCTCTTCGTAGGTCCGGTGTTGCGGTAGTGTGCCAACGGCTCGAGTGGGAGGTGCGGTGCGCGCTGTACTAGTGCGAAACGTGCCGTCAGATCGTCCTGCCAGTCCACAGCCGTGGTCACTGGCCCAACAGCGTCTCCCGCGAGCGGTAGCCCCAACAAGTACGATACGTCCTGTAGGGTAGGGGCTACCTCACCGCACGGCAAGTGAAAAGTGTGCGTCTCTGGCCTCCATCGATCGACCAAAGCTGCTAGGAGGGACCTGTCCACAGACCATCGTCTGGCCGGGTCCGCGTCACCGGCCGCAGCCTCCACCAGCCGACACATCGGTAGGAGGCCGGCCTCACGTAGCCTGCAATAACAAATTAATATGTCATTATAAAAAATATTACAGTGCAACTAACTTATAGTAAAACACTGTTCGTACCTCTCGACAAAGGAGTCGTGAACCATGAGTAGCTCACCGCACGTCCGTGCCCGGAACGTCCCAAGCTGAGCCCCCTGCACCGCAGTAAGGTGAGACCGGTGTCGGTGATCTATCGCCGGGTCCAATAACTGAGGTGTATCCTGACGTGCCATCTCTGAAAAATATAGTGTTTCGTGTTAGAACAATTCAAAAAATAGTACTGTAAAACAAAAGATAACTTGCAAAATTATGAAATAGTAATAAAATCATGAGATTAATTATGTACAACAAGAGTACAGGCTATTTAAATATAGCAAACGTTACTAATGGTACATAACGATGACGTGCAATTTAACATATATGTAGAGTTCAATAATATAACATAACATTACGTATCGAAGTCCGACATACATCAGCATACCTAAAGACGTTAGGCGCCTTAGTCCAACGTTACATCACGAGACCTAAAGACATGACATGCCGAAGTCTGACATTACACGACGAAACATAAACACATCGATAAGTTCGAAACGAATTACAAGCAAATCCACATGCCGACATAGAACATAAGAACTACACCACGTAGCCAGACGTGGCACGACGACGCCTAGGACGTGGTCGAGTGGAGGTAGTGCCTTCACCCGTAGGGCGAGCTCCATCTGCTGCTGATCCTGATAGTCCTGCCTCCGCCGCACTTGGTTTCTCCTTGTCTTTAGGACAATGCTTGTAGGTGTGCCCATGTTCATCGCATTTGCTGCAACGCTTCACCCTACCAGCCTCCGACTCGTCCATATCGTTGCGGATGCGATGAGTCCTCCTCCTTCCAGCCTTGCCTCGGAGCTTCGATGGGTCAGGAATATTGAGTACTTCATCGTTAGTCTCTGTGAACTCCCCAGCTATGCCGAACCCATAAATCTCGCCGCTCCATGTATGATATATTGTTGCTTACTGAAGTACTGTGACACATATACTACATCTGGTATGCCACACTCCGCTGCGGCAGCAATGACATGGGTGCATGCCCTGTGGAGCAGCTTCGGCTTTGCACAAGAGCAATGACATGTGCCGTCGGCTTTGAGAACACACTCCTGCTTCACTCTCTTGCGGTAGATACCCCTGCCTGCCTTATCTTGACATAGTATCTCAAACCTGTGCTGTTGGGTACCTTGCACTAGAGCTCGATGTTTCATGGCCTTTTTACGCAACTCCTCTAGCTTTTTCTGCATGAAAGCTCCAAACAAAATGCTGTTGTTCGGCATAGAGGGAAGAACTGCCTGGAACCGATCCCTAAATTACCTGCATGTCCCATGTAAAATGAACTCCACTATGCCAACTAGTGGCAGTCCACGGACACCGCGCATCACCCAGTTGTAAACTTCTGCCAAATTTGTTGTCATTATTCCATATCTAGCACCACCTGTGTCATACGCCTTGGCCCATTTCTCTTTTGGTTCATGCAGAATCCACTGAGAAAATTTCCGAATCTCCAATCCAGTTCTTCTAACCAATGTTGGACTATCCGTTGGGAGAGGTCCAAGAGCTTGAGGAGGGTCAGCAACGGCGGTCGATGGAGCCGCTGCACGCTGATCACTGCATTTGGCTGTCAACTCATCTAATCTCTTCCAAAGCGCATTGAATTTTTTCTCCTGGTTCTGATTGCACAGCCTCTTGAACATGTTCATGAGCTCCTTGTTCTTGAATTGCTTAAAGAAATTAGCTCCCATATGACGCATGCACCACCTACTCTGTACATCTTCCCAAACACCGAGGTATCCTCGTTCCATACTCCCAAACTGCAACTCTCCTATCGCTCGCAGAATGCCAGCGTGCCTATCATGTATCAGGCATACATTTAGCCTCATACCAACAACTTTTGTTTTAACCAATTTCAGGAACCAGTACCAGCTGTCGGTATTCTCACTCTCAACAAAAGCAAATGCCAAGGGCAATACCTGATTGTTCCCATCTACCCCTATTGCTGTTAGTATCTGGCCCTGATACTTTCCTGTCAAGAATGTCCCATCAATGCAGAGAACAGGACGACAGTTCACAAATGCCATCTTGCATACATGTAGAGCTAAGAACGCCCTTTGCAGCACACTCTTGCCAGGATGTTCAATTGAGGGGAATTTCTTCACTTCGTAAGAGCTCCTACGGTTTCTTTCCTCGATAACACCAAGCAGGCATGGCAAATTGTCATACGAGGCTTCGTAAGTTTCAAATCTCATCTCTATTATTTTCTGTTTGGCCCTCCAGGCCTTGGCATAGCTAATAGTATACTTGTATGTCTCTTCAATGTGTCGGATTATTGACCTTGGTTCATATGTGAGATTATCGATGACATGCGCATACATCTCAGATGCAACAAATGCACATGTAATGTTCCTGTGGTATTTCTGAACACCAGGTAGAAAACATGTATGCTTGGTAATAACTGACACTGTCCAATAATCCTTCCATTTCCCCTTATACGCGTGCACTCTCCAGGGACAACAATCTTTTTCCTTAACACACCGAACTTCATATTGCGACCGGTTCGACTTGGCAACCCAAAACTCTCTATGAAGTGACACTGCAAAATGTTTTACCGCCTCCTTCATATCTTCTGCTCTACTATAAATCGCTCCCTGAATAACCTCATTTTCTTTGTACTCCCATCTCACACTATCCTCTTCAGAGACGATCAGCCCAGAAAAATCCTCACTAGCCCATTCTGCTGGATTAATATCCGTCTCATCATCTGACGAATCACCTTCCTCTACACGCTCGTTGTCAGAATCCTTCCTCTCCATTTCATCCACAATGGCACCGACAGTCTCCCCCTCGTCAGCCACTCCACCTGGTTGAATGCCCACTGGAGCTACTACGCCCCCGTCCTCTCGTGCGTTGACCTCCTCCACAGAAGTCTCGTTTACTTCAGCACTTGGTCCCTCGCCATCATCCATGTTCGTCTGCACACCTGGATCCTTCGGGTGAACAAACGGAACCAAAGCTAGAGGCCACCCGCGTTGCAATGCATTTTCCAAATACCATCTCCACACTCGAGAGTTTTGAACTGGCATTAGTTCCCAATAAAAACCCTCAGTTGCCCGACTTACTATAACATTGATTGTTATGTCACTTGTCTGTGGATCAACTCTCAAGCCCCTCATTAACCATCCTTTTATAGAAGGTACACTCCTCTCAGCCGGTCTATCAATTCCCCTTTCTGATACAATAAAATCTGACAGATCTACCCCAGTTGGCCCGTAACGGACGTTTCCTGGTCCATGGTAAACTTGGAATATTTGTTTGTTCGACATATCTGTCAACGAAATAACTAGATCATATTACTCTTTCATGCAATAAACATCTACAACGTAACATCTTCTTGTGTAAGCCAATGCAACGGTAATGTATTAATTCCAAACTAGCAGATCTACGTAGTTACCGATATCTACAATACGCACTTCTAGATTAGTACAACTAAAACCCTAAAAATATAATGCATTTATTCAAACAAATTTTTAAAGAATACACACTATTTAACTCAATAGTCACATATAGGATCTATGAATATTACCTGAAATCGGCGTCTGAATCCGGCAGGGCTTCGCCCCTTCTTCTCTTCTCCTCCCCTCTCTTCTTTTTTTTTCACTGGAATTGAGGAGAGAAGAATGAGGGCTGGGGGCTGGGCAGCAGGCCTTTTATAGGCAGCGAGGCCTGCCGCCCGGCCAGAGGGCGGCAAGGGGCCGCCTGCAAAATAGCCGGCCCCGACTGGCTTTTTTGCATTCGGGCCCCTTGCCGCCCCACCAGAGGGCGGCAAGGGTTTTCCTGCAAAAAACCCTCCCTCCGTCACCACCCGTTCCTCCCCCGTTTGCCACGTCAGCTTGCCGCCCCAGAGGTGGGCGGCAGGGGCTATTTCTGCAATTTTTTTTTGTCCATAGATTATTTCTGTAAATATTAAAAAAAAATCTAAAACCGAAAAAAAATCCATAGCTGTACCTATTTTGAGACTGAGGACAAATGGCTGATTACCCAAAGAGGCCCATCCTCTCAACTGTCAAGCCTCAATACTGATCCTGTTCTTTATTCAGCAAGATCCCAACATTCCAACTGCCCACACAATCGTGCCCATGAAACCGGGGGCCACGGTTACTGATCCGCTGGTTTCGAGCAGTACCCAGTTCAGATCAAAGAAACGGACCCCACGATCCCCTCATCATATGAGCTGAGCCTCTTCTGCTGTCACCATTTCAGTTTATTCTGTTTTCTGCTGGCGCATTGGCTGATGCAGGGAGCTCCGGCCATGGCGACATCAGAAGACACTCTTGTTTAGTCCGATTGGGAATATTAAACGAGTCCTCTTCAGGGGGTCTAAATCCAGATTCTGTACCTAGTTGGTGGTTGCGCACTCACTCACTCACTCACTCACTCTCAGTCAGCTAAGCTCCACTGGTAATCTCTTCTTGCGGGCTCTCCTCTCCAGGTGCGCTTCTAGAACTTTCCATGCTCCCTACTGCATTCTGTTCCTGTAGTTTTTGCTGCGTCCTATGGCGAGGGATTAATGCGGATTGCCAGGCGCCAACTTCGTGGATCTCGGTGGGGAAATAGTGGGAGAGATCTGTGGTCTTTCAGTAGTCGGCGGTAGGATGATTGCGCGCAAGAGTTGATTCGTTGCAGAAAACCGCCTCAGATTTGAGGACCCGGTCTGAACTAAAATTCGGGTTTTCAGTATATTCTGGCATGAGAATGATGCCGTTTTTCACCTGTTTGCGACGCATTGTCTGATTTTCTGCTGGGATTTGCAAGGATACCCTTTTTTTTTCTTTTTAGATTCGCATGCCCACTTTGATTATGTACTAGAATGAGGCAGGCTGCGGTTATTATATTTTGCAAAGGTCAAATTTCTTTACTACATCCAGAGATTAGTGTACTTCCGATGCAGTAACTGTCCATCTTTTAGTTTTATTCTTTTCAGATTAGACGCATTAAGATAACTAGGAAGGTAGCCCGCGCATTCGCGCGGGCATGTATCGTGCACTGTATTTGAAAATGGATCATATTTATCAGAGAGCCTCCGCCATGTTTTGGAAGTGCATTTCCTCAGCAAATATTCTTCGTTGCATCACTTTGATAATTTCTCTATGCTATATACTATATAGTATTTAATTAATATGTATAAGCAATTATATATAATCTTCATCATCATCTAAAAAGGAGTTAGACCTAGTTTGTTTAGAAAACATGTTTATTTAATTAAAAGCAAGGTGTTTTTTTTCTTTGTTTGTTGAATGCTATGGGCCCTATTGATGAAAATGTAAGACCTAGCTAAATTCATTGTTCCTTTTCCCCCGCCATACGGTTTTATGCAGCTCCTAGTCACCGTGTTGAGATGTGGTCATTGCACCTACAGAGGTTGCCTTGTGATTCATCGCAGTTGTGATCACATTTTTGGTGGAGCTTAGTTACTAATATTTCCATGTCTTGTTATATCATAAAATCTAAATGGACTCCAAAGTTAATCATTTAAGTATATATATACAACAAAATATATTTGCAGATGATTAATGTTTATATATAGGGATGATTCACCTTTTGAATGGTCTATGAGCAAAGAAAATAAACGGAGTTACCCAGAATGCTTAGAAGGCCAAAACAACACGCTTGAACATATATCAATGATATACTAAAAGTGCATTAAGCACCATCTAAAGTCAATTAGATGGTAACATAGTTTAAAGCAAATACACGGAAGATCATTTAGCTTGCTTGGATTATTTTAGCACATATTTTTTAAAAAAATCATGAAGTAATCGGATTTTCTCTAACTAAAGCCATTGGATTTTCTATGCATTGGTGGTTTGGACTTCATATTTTAGTTAGTTGTATTTGCTGAGACAATGTATATCTAATTTAGCTATGCATGTTTGACAAACAACATATGATGATGCAACCTGTATTGGATTATTTCGTAATTCTTTTACAGCAATTCAAATCACACGTAAAAGGGCAGGGTGTTCTCCCTTAATAAAAAAAATGTTTCATAGTTCACTTTGTAATTTTTGTTTGGATAACTATTGATTTAATTTAGCTATACATGTTTGCAGAATGATGTATAGTGATGTAATATGTGCAGCCAACTTGTTTAAGGTATTTGAATCATATTTGGATGGTATGCAAAGCACATGGGCTGAATGTGTGTTGATGTGAAAAACACACACTGGCCTAGGAGATCTGCTTAACTCCTGTGCAGATCCTAAATCTTACTTCTGGGTTTGTCGTCAACAATGTGGTCGAATGCCATATTTTGTATATAGGAAAATATAAGGATACGGATCTTAAATTCCTAGTTTAATTATAAATAGAGCAATAATTATATTAGAAATCAGACATGTAGCTTAAAAACTATGGTTGTTTTAACATATTGATTATTTCTCTTTTAGTTTACTCCTACCCAAAAATAGGGATGGGATTGGCAGTGGTCTGCGCGCATGTGAAGGGGGCGAGGAGGTAGATGCGATTTATTTTTATAACTTCTCCAAATAATGTAACTTAAAACCAATGATGATAGGTTTAATTTTTTCTCAAAATTTTTAAGATTATTTATGATTTTCAGGACATGACGCGTGGCAGCGTAAGATTTTTCGTAAATTAAATCTAATGGTTGAAAATAATGGGTCCATCGATTTAAATGAAATATTTTATAATTTTAAAATGTGACATATGGTGACTTAAGTGTGCTCTAAAGGTCTTTAATTGGTTTTGGTTTTTATTGCGTAGATTGTTTAATATGAAATAATACATGTTTTCATTCTGTTATAATTTTTCAATTTCATTCAGTTGCCCTGCATAGGAGTATTTTAATTTCTATATAGTAAAATACAACTATAATGGATATTGAATTATTTAATTAACTGTAAATAAAACAATAATTAAAACAAATTAAAAATCAAATATAATTTTAGAAATTATAAGTCATTTAGCTATGTTTTTTAAATATTAGGTTGTTAGTTAAAAATAATAAGGCGAGAGGATCAAAGGAGGTATATGTACAGCAGGACAAGGGACGGAAATTTTTTTCTGAGGCATATTCCAACGGGTCGTAGTCTTTAGTTATCTATTTTTAAAATATAGATATAATTTTAGACCTATTAGAAAATGTGTCGGGTGTTGTATTTACTAATATAAGCAAAATGTTGCCACTCATATGGTTTAAAAATCTATGTGATTTTTCTTAATATATATCGAGTGACCAATAGGTAGTCTCTAGCATTATATGACCCAAAGAAATACATTTATTTTACTTTTAAAATATATTTAATGTAGGTATTGAATTCTAAATTTTATTGTAAATAATCTCGTCCCATGCACGGATAAAAAATAGCTATTTAGATGATATAGTTGTTTAAAATAATTTATTACAAAGTATGTTTTCCAATATTAATTAAGAAAATGCTTGAAAATAGGAGGGCATGTTGCCCTTATATATTAGGGTGAGGGCAGGGATATATGATACTTCCTCCGTTTCACAATGTAAGTCATTCTAGCATTTTTCACATTCATATTGATGTTAATGAATCTAGATAAATATATATGTCTAAATTCATTAACATCAATATGAATGTGAGAAATGATAGAATAAATTACATTGTGAAACAGAGGGAGTACGTAACTACGTACATATACCTAACGTAACGTAATGGATGGAAGCGGTGGGGTGTGGGTCTTTCTTTTTTTTTTTCTTTAAGGAAATCCGAGGGTAGAAAATACGGGTGCACCGTATATTAGTGAAAATCGATGGCTAGATGTTTTGTTTTTTCTATAATTTTTCTAGAGTGATACATGGTGAGATGAGAGTGTTTGTAGAATGCCATATAACGGTTTGAGAATGTTTTAAGGATGCTTAATAGCCTTTTAGTATATAATAGATTATCAAAAACTAACTATTATATATCAGCCCCATGTGTCGTGATATATTTAAGACCACAATATAACTTATAATTTAATTAAAGGAAAACAACGGAATCAGAAATTAGATATATAATTTAAAAATAATTTAGAAGATGGTTCAAGGAACATTGGTTGGATATTTTATATTATTATTATAGATCTTAGTTTAACTATATATATTTATATTTGTGATGTAATATATTTTAGAAAATCATATTTTATTTAAAGATCATCGATTTTTATGATGTATTTTTTTGTCGTCTTTTTTATGTATATGCGCATGGTTTTTTTCTTTTCTTTCCAGCGAATAGTACGTAAACTATTGTTTTGTTTTTGTGCACATAAGTACGTACGGGAGAAGACATCGTATAAACCTGTACGTACATGACAACAGTAGTAGCTCTTAAATCATATACAGAGAAAGTTGAAATTTTTTAATAATAGATATAATCCAATGGTATAAAATAACGGGTCCACCAATTTAAGTGAAAATCGACGGTGAGATTTGATAATGCCAAGTGGCAGCCTATGAGCGTTTGTAGCATGCCATGTGGCGGTTTAGGAGCGTTTGTAGGAAGTTTAATTGACTTTTAGTATATAATAGATAATAGATAGATAGATAGATAGAAGATTGCATACTTACTGTATGAATGTTTCGTTCTTGTAAATTTTATCAGTGATATGCCTCACAATCATTAACACATTATCAGTGTACTGCCTGCTGCCACTCTGATTCGAGTCAAGTTTGTTGTGCAGAGCACTGCTCCAGTTAATATACGTAGTTCAGTAATTAATTTCGGAGGTCAATAATATCGTCATACCACTTATTGTGCTTCTTGTAAGTGTCACATGGAGCCATCTTTGTTATTCCAATGATATTGGCCCAAATCGATTTCATCAAATTTCTTGGAACATGCTCAAATTTTAAGTGGGGTATTACCGTATTAGTGGGAAATGTTCGATCTTTCTATAGATGGTGCTGGGTACATATCCCAAGTGGTGATTTGTTGCTGAAAGTGCTCCTCCTTTTGAAAGATTGTGTTTTCAGTAGATGCTATCACTGAAGAATCATTTGATGTTTTAGGTTTTTAGCTCTTAGCATTATCTGGCTGCAGTTGTTAGGCCACCTTGATTTGATGTAGATATTAGCCTGTAGCCATTATCATGCAAGATCTAATTTGTTGTGTATTCTCAGAGTTTACTGTACTCTCGATGCTGTAACCGTCCTTTCTTCTGATTTCTTTTAGAGATATTAAATGTTAAGATCATTTCAGACTTGCATTCTGTGATTGCTTTGGTTACTGCAACTTTATTAGTGAACAGCACCTTGCTGTAATCTTGCTGATTGAATTCTATTTTGATGTGCAGAGTATTACCCAGTTCAGTAATTAATTCGTGAGTTGCTCAATGGAAGTTATTCTAGTCATCTCACTCGTTTTGCTTCTTGTACTAGGAGCCATCTTTGTTATTCCAAAATCCAACAACAATGGTAAAAGTTGCATCAATTGCAATATTTAGTTTTAGTTGCTTTAAACTAATTGGCACTGACTAATGTAATGCAGGTAAAGGGAAGGAAATACAATCACCAAACGGTGGAATGGTGAATTTCTTTTTCTATATTTGGATAGTGTAGTTTTCTGTAAAAGTTGTACATGTAATTTTATTTAACAAAAAGATTTATCTCAAAAAAAAAAAAAACACCATGAGGCTTCAGAATTCAGAATAAGCTTTCTGTTTATTGATCTAAGGATACACTTGACTCATTGTTGGTTCATTAAAAGTACACTCCATTCTCACTATTTGCCCATGGAATTTCACATTCAGAAATTTAGGAGCTATACAAAGAAAGAGGTATCGACTCACAACACAAGGAAGGATTGTTGGATCATAGTCAAGGACAAGGTTGGAAGAAGATGATATTCCAGTTTTGCAATTGATTTTGTGTAACAAAACTATGAAGTTTGAAATTGGAAAATTTGCACTATTTTGTCTGATGATTGCTGATTTCGTGATTGATCCAGGTGTATGACGTAACCTCTTATGTGGAGGAACATCCAGGTGGTGATGAAATTCTAAACAATGCCGGTGGTGATTCAACAGAGGGATTTTTGGGGTCTGTATCTTATCACCTCAATTATACCATACTATGTCAATATTGTTCTTGAATCTTTTCTGGAGCATAATACTATGTTGCTGCTTTAGCATGAATCGCAGAAGTGTCTCATGTTACTTTGCTGCATCTTTTCCGAGGTGAAATCTAATTTAGTTTTTATAGTAACTTACTAATTGACAGGGCTAGACTTATGGATCCCTGTTTACTCCATCGAAATTACTCAATTGACTAACATAGTAAATGTTGCTAATGACATTTATAATTTTCTGTAACAGCAACAAGCAAAGGCAATTACGCTCTTATTTTACCTGTCAATGAATTTCCATTCTTTCTGGTGTATTCCAATGGTATTGTGCAATGGTTTCCTGTGTTTGAGTACTGGTCATGTATTTTTGTCATCATTGAAACTATTTATGCTCAGCGACATACACCCATAAATCCATATCCGTGATTTTAGGGACATGTGGATGTTACTGATTTTAATACATTTAACATTGACCATTTCAAGAACCAAAAAGAAAATCTAGATGATGGATGCTCCAAAGGGTAGTGTTACTTTCTCAACTGCGACACTGAAGGGGATCTTTCTTCTCATATCATTCTCAAGACCGCAAATTCTGATTTTTGCTTTTACTGATTCCCCTTTTCACTTTCACAAGTGTTGTACGCGTCATTTTTTTATGACTCAGGTAAATAAAATAACTCTTACGCGCTTTTCAGACCGCAACATGGCTTTAGAGTCTTCGAGATCATCGAAGATTTCTGCATCGGCAAACTGAAGGACTGATGATGATAGAGATGAGAGGCTCAGGAATCTCCCAAATGTGAACCCTTGCGTTCCACGGATGTTCCTTGAAGGAATGAAACTGTCTCCTGCCTGTGATGAGGACTGGCCCCAAGCTCTGTGGTTCTCATTTCATCTTTGACCTGGCACTCTTACTAGTAGCAGTGTTTGGACCATATGGACTATATTTATGTGAGTTCAATCTCAATGTTTTCGTCGATTTATCTCTTTGAAAAGATATGTTTCCTTAGATTTATGGAACTTTCTCAGATAAGACAACGAAATGTGCCAACTTTTGTATTTATTGTTTCTACTACAATGACAATGATATGCATTTTTTACTTGGTCCAATTCTCCCCCTGGTCGTGTCTGAGGATTACACGGCTATTGGGTTTCAGGAAACACGTTTGGAATTTTCATGTGCTCATGCTTGTGTTGGTGAAGTAATCTGGGTGGCTACAATAAGAATATTTTTTTTCAAGATCTAGTCCATTTTTCCTGATGAGAAAATCAAGAGTTTGTACAACTATTTTGGTTCATTTGTCCTGATGAGAATCATGATATTGTACTTCAAGAGTATAAAACTGCTGACAAAATTATATTCTTTGGATGCTCAGAACATGATCAAGATCTTATTTTCCTTGACACAAATCAATAATAATAATACTAATAATAATACAAAGAAACACTCTCATTTGGGGAAAAAAAAGAGAGAAAAATTAAGTACTAGTACTACTATTTCTCATCTCTATTGACCTAGGAAGAAAGCTTCTGCTCTTCTTCCCTCCTCTGTTCTTTCATGGCAACAGCTAAAGAACAGAGGGTGGTCACCATGAACTGCTTCTCTAGTGTTCATCAGCTATGTGAGGATCGGATCGGGTTGGATTGGATTGGATTGGATTGGGTTGAGTTTGGTCACCATTGATCTGGTTCTGTTCATAATCTCATGCGAAGAAGCTGGTGATATCAATGGTGAATCCGGGGTCGAACTCGAAGGCGTCGAGGGCGGAGAGGTCGGCGTCGACCATGGCGGTGGCGGGCGCCGGCTGCGCGGTCGCCGTCGTCGTCGTCGCGGCGACGAGCGCGGACACCACCTCCTGGAGCTCGGCGTCCCGCCACGCCTCATCGCCGCCGCCGGCCGCCGCCTGGTGGAACGGCGCGGCGGCCATCGAGTCGGAGGTCGCCGGCGAGGCCGCCGACGACGCGGCGGCGGCGAGGCGGTTCTCCGGCGTCGACGGCGCGGAGAACGGGTTGTGCTGATCCGGCGGCGCCAGGCCGCTCACCGGCGACGACAGGCAGAACGGCGGCATGGCGTTCCAGCCGCCGCCGCCCTGCTGTTGCTGCGGCGGCGCCGTCAGCCCCTCGATCTTCACCGTCAGGCCGGAGCTCAGGTCGTGGAGGCGGCTCTCGGCGGCGGCGTTCGTGTCCGTCTCCGTCTCCGGCTTGCCGGCGCCGGCGGCCACCGCCTTGTGGACGCACGTGTGCTCGCCGTGGTAGATCACGTCGAACACCGTCGCGTCCTCGTCGGTGCGCTGCACCTGCTTCGTCGCCATGCATCCCTGCGAGTGGCGGTGGGTGCAACGGTAGTAACCCCTGAAAAAAAATGTTTTTAGAAACCTTGCAATCGATCAAAGATTCTTAAAATTCTTCAGAAAAGTTTGTGTGATTTCGAAAACAATCAAACTAATTGGCAGGATTATTTGACAACACATCCAATTAGATGCATGCAAACAAACAGGTGGTCCTATGATCCTATCTGAATTTCTGACAGGTGGAGTCCAAGCATTTGAGAACAGAGGAAAGGCTGCAGCTGCTTTCACCATGATAAAGAAAAGACAGCCACAAACAACCAAACCAAGCAGGAAAGCAAAGCAGATATATCTTTGATGATGCCACAGCACAAAGCTTATGAAAAACGCATGTGCAGATTAGGCTATGAAAAAGGTGGAAACAAACACCTTTTTTGTACTGAAATATTGGGGGGAAAAAGTAGAGGGAAATCAGAAAAATACCAACCTTGGGTGCTTGGCTCCAAGAATCTCTTTCTGCCCATACTTTCTCCAGCTATGGCCATCATCTACCGGTGGATTCTCCACCCCTCCCGTCGAGCTCACCCTAATCTGATGCCTCTTCTTCTCCGTCGACGTCTTCCTGCAAAAATCAATCAAAAAAATTCGAAACAAACAAAAAATTAAACTCAATCAATCATTCCCCCAAAAATTCAGCTAAAAATGAACATGAACAATTAATCTTTGTATATATTCACCTCTTCTTGGTGGCCTTGAAAGGCAAGTCGGAGACGTCGCTGAGGGGGCTGGGAGTCGCCGAGTCGAGGTCACCGGCGGCGACAGCGGCGGCGGAGCGCTTGCGGTGGCCGTCGAAGTGGCCGGACCTGATCATGCCGATGGAGCGCTCGGTGACGGAGAAGATCTGCGAGGCCAGGTGCTTGCAGAGGTCGGGGGAGCCGGAGCCACCCAGGTGTCCCTCCAGCTGCCTCACGAGCTCCTTGATGTGGCTCAGCTCCGTCACCACCAGCCGCCCTCCTCCATTGCCCTCCATGCTCTCCATCACCCCTCAACCCTTGATCGATCTCTTCCTGCTCTCACCAACCTAGATAAATTGCTAGCTAGCTAGCTCGATCTTGCAGGTTGCAGCTAAGCTCGCTTCGCGGTACAAGAATGGCAAGAACGACCAAGAAGAGTGATCAAGAATTGGGTAAAAAGATCGAGATGGCGAGAGTGCATGTGGAGTGAGGCGCAGCTGCGAGGGGAGCTCGAGCTTATAAAGAGGAGGGGAGGAGGGGATCGAGAGGTAGAAGAAGAAGAAGAAGAAGAAGAAGAAGAAGAAGGGGATTGGAGAGGTGAAGAAGAAGCGCGTTGGTGGTGAGTGGGGGAGAAGAGGATTTTGACCGGTGAGAGAACTAGATGGCGACGGCGAGAGGGGGTTCTTTGGATTTGATTGGCCAACGCCATGTCGGATCGATCGGGCTAAGCTACATTAGCTTAGCTAGTGGACAGTGTTGGGGTGATGCAATGATCCATTAAACAAATTTTAGATTAGTGGAGGGTTGTACCCAAAAGCGTCAGCTTGGACACTTTGGTTTGGAACAACATCAAATAAAAAAAAAACTAGATTTGAAGGGAGATTTGTACCTCTAAATATGTTTTAAAAAGAAAATGTAAGTGTATTGGGGATTGAACATGCGATCTCGATGTTAAAACCACACACCTCTTGCAACTGCACTATCAAGTGCAAATCAAATGTGTATATATATATATATATGTTGGTGGAAATACTTTTGTCTGTTCTACTTTATTTCTGGATGTTTCGGAGATGGTTTGTAATTAAAATGTCAGCTACAAAGTAACCATGGATTAAATTATGTGGAAGATAGTTTTGTATTAGCACATATGTTTGTGAGCTTGAACCTATGCACAAAATGACATTGGTTGTCCGTAAATTATTTGTCATTGTTTTATATATTTTTCAGGTAAAAATTTGATATATGCTGCATAGATACCACAATCAACTCGATAATGTAATGGCCCCATCGTTTGGCTTTTCTTTTAATAAGCCAAAACGGCTTATTAGAGAATAAAAATAAATTTGTAGGTAAAACTTTTATATATATATTCTCGGTGACTTAAAAGCCAATGCTGAAAAAGAAACTACGTTGAAAATACCTCAAAATAAATATCAAAATTAAGTTTGAAAATTCAAATTTTGGCTTTTTCTTTGGCTGAATAGGCTATTCGATAGGAGCCTAAATTATTGTTTTATATATTTTTCAGGTGAAAATTTGATATATGCTGCATAGATACCACAATCAACTCGATAATGTAAATTAAGTGTGGAGGAGGACTAAAGTCCAAAATAGCTAAACTAAGGCTAGTTAATTTACTTGGGCGAGAAGTTCACTGATGATATTATACGATTCTACGTGGACACGTACACACAGCCCTTTGCCACTACTCAAATCTCTTGTCTTTGTTTTTTTGTTTTTTGGTGGCATCACATCTAAAAGAAAAAGGTTATTCGATATACAAACGACGAACGCTAAAAGCCTATATATGTGACATATTGCGACGCTGTCCAGTTCATATTGGGAATATTTTCATGCTGTTTCAGTTAGACATACATCTCTTTCAAGTGCTCTGGTCGGTATATGTGCTACTGGCTCGTTTTTTTTTTCTTAAAGAAAATGCTAGTAGCTTTGTTAGTTGCATGGTGCTTTTTTTTGGGTTGTTTCTCTAAGACCTTCAGTTGCTATCATTTCACTCTGTTTCACACTGAAAGTACTGCGTCCATTCATTCATTGTCCGTATGAAAATCAGTGGAGGCTTTTTTTTCCTCATTTCTTGTCTCTTTTACACTTACTGTGCCTAGTGTTTATTCCAAATTAAGGGCAGGTAAATTGTACCTTTTGAAAATGAAGAGGATCTTATTGAAGTTATGTATACGTATGGCATCTGGAATGTACACCTGGCCGGCCGCCTGATGTTGCTGTATCATGAGCACGAAGGCTAATGTCATTCAGATAGTGATGCTTAAAAGAATTGATATTGAAACGTAGGGTAGTATATATGATAGAAACGCATGTGCACTACTAATTATAATTAAGTAGTACCTTTTGGAAATGTACTAATATATGATCAGTTCATTGTTGATTTGTTGATTAGAGCGGAAAGAAAAAGGAAATTTATTGATACCCAAAATATTTTTGTTGTATATATATATATATATATATATATATATATATATATATATATATATATATATATATATATATATATATATATATATATATATATATATATATATATATATATATATATATATATATATATATATATATATATATATATATATATATGGTACGCGTGGAATTAAAACAATGAACGAATTATTTCTGCATAAGCTAGAAATAACCATGAAAGCAAAGCAGCACAACATATCACTAATGTAAAACTAACCCGGTTTAAAACATGGGAATTTTTACAAAAACTTCACACGATTTTTCCAAATATCCTTTTTTCTGATATGGGCAAATATTACTACAAAATTTCAAATGTGTGCGCGCCAAATCCTAGTACTCTCTATAGACGAGTCAAACACATTCAAATAACACTTATTTACAAGTAACCATGCGTACTAAATTAAGGCTCGTCGACAAGTAAATTAAACTCAACCTGATATGGGGATTTTTAAGGATGCCGACTGCTGGTCCATAATCTTCTATCGATGTTGACTAGTTCAATTCTGCCCTTTGCATGATCGAAAAGGAAATCATGAACCTGCAGCTGCTGCTCATGCATGCATACTAGCTAATTATTGATCCAATGGATGATGTACAATATTTTTCTAAAAACAGATTTAACTAACTGCACCAAGAAGCAGATCGAGATAGTATAATCAGAGCTGTCGTTTAGCCACACAGGTATCATTTCCATATGATAATGAATAGTATATCTCATCAGCAGCCATGTTGCTGATAATATACAGTGATTTTTATATGCTTGCAAGTGGCCATGCCATGTTCATATTTAATTATTTCAACCATCATTTGCTTGCGCCGTTATTAGTCCCAATCTGGTCTGTTGACAGAAAATATTACCACCCTCAGGATTAGCTCGCTAGTCATGGTAGTGATTGAGCTTTCAAGCTCGTTAAATTTCCTCAGTATTTCGTTTTTCATTACAAGGAAAACACTGTGTTCTTGTAGTAGAATCAATCACTATCTTTGCTGCATGTTTGACGGGATCGATGAGACTAGACTGTTACTATCAGTACTCTGGGACAATCTTTGAAACAAAACAAATGTTAATTGCCTATATGCAACCAGTCGATATTGACCGTCTCACTGCAAGAAAACTTCATGGGAAGACGCGTTAAAATCATAAAATGGATGTGTTACAAACGGTTTGGAAAAAAAGGGGTTTCATCGTCTTTCATTTAGGAACTAATTTTCCTTACTTTCCGGGAAAAAAAGGAGAACCAATGTCTTTGTTTGAGCCATGCATGTACTCCAGATAAACATATATATTTACAAATACACACCAATAATTTGACACTATCAGATCAGTACTATATACTATATGTATATATATATCTGTAGATGGAAAAAAAGCCTACAACTTTAAGTCATCGTCTCACCCAACCTTATGATCATCTTTCTTAATTAATCACACACCAAAAAGCTTAACTATCTTTGAGACAAAAACAAGTGAAAAGCCGTTTCTTAGTGGGGATAAAACAAAGGGTGAAGTCAGAGGAGGGGCTCCCATTGGCGAAGCAACGTGGAAGGGCCGACCGCGTGGCAGGAATCTTCAATCCCCGGCCCTTTCCGCGTTTTAATGAGCTCAGCGAACGGACGAAACCCTTACGTCGGAGAGAGAACAAAAAAAATGGCAAAGCCAAAGCATGTGGACATAATTAATCACTTCAACACTACTACTGTACTTCTGTTTCAAAATAGTATAAATGTTTTTAGATTATTTAGCAAATATACTAAGATTTAGGACAAAAGATTTCATTTTAGTCACTTAATTTAGTTGTTAATTTTTCAAATTTAAATTACTGAGATTCCCTTTTAAAATGTTAGCTAATTTGATTAAGTTTGAAATTATTGAAATATATAATGGGAATCATGCTTATATATCGTGGTATAAATTTAAGCCTTAGAAATGCTTACTACTCCAGTTTGGTAGGAACTAGGAAGCCAGAGTAGCTTGCTGTGAGCTGCTACTAGCATCCATCAGTTTATAAGCTGTTGGCTAAGCAAGCGTGGCCTTTTGTGCAAGCCGATGTGTGCGCCCACCTGCGCCGCCGGCCGTGTGTAATTATCCTGCAAGTTCATATGCACATGTTTCAGTTTGGACTTTAGCCACTTAATTTCCTAGGGATTTTCGTTGGAGTAATTAAGAACCTAGCAAAGGTTTTCCGTCCTAGCTACAGCCTGTAAGTACACCTACATATACATACTAGGAGTATATGTTTTCTTATGTCTGGATTAGGATTTCATACACAAAGAGGTCCATGTGTAATCCCTTCATTCTTAATTAGATAGTATAATTAGATGATTTCCTAATTAAGACACTTGCAGTTAAATATTTCAAATTCAAAATAATTACTACCTCCATATTTTAATGTATGACGTCGTTGCCTTTTTATCTAACGTTTGACCATTCGTCTTATTCAAAAAATTTATATAATTATCATTTATTTTATTGTGACTTGATTCATCATCAAATGTTCTTTAAGCATGACATAAATATTTTCATATTTGCACAAAAGTTTTGAATAAAACGAATGGTCAAACGTTGATTAAAAAGTCAACGGTGTCATACATTAAAATTAAAATACAGAGGGAGTAATATATACAAATATGTGTATTTTAACATTTAAAGAAGTTATATAAATATGTTACTCCCTCCATCCCTAAAAGATTATTGTTTTAGCCTAAGATTCTTCCCACAAAAACTTTAGTTTTAGATTGGGTCACATTTTTAATACTACTTTTTCTTCTTGTTTTAACCATTGAACTATAATAGTAGTCCCTAGTTCTTCTCATTTTCTCTACATTTTTAATTTTCTCTCCACATAATGAAAGATATTTAACATTTTACTTAATATATGTCTTTGGCTAGATTAAAAAACAAAAACAACGGTCTTCTAAAGACAGAAAGAGTAATGAATAGTGAAGTGCATCGTGGAGACCGAGTCGATGTAAACAGGTCCAGCAAAAAGGGTCAGGGAAGTATTGTTACCAAATGGTTTCTCCTAATGTGTGCACGCCTCGAGTTAAATTTTCTTGTCCACTAAAATACGTGAAAAAAAAAAGACTTAATGATTGCGAAAGCTTGCGCTCCCACTGTATCAAATTCATCATATATAACTATATATTACAATTGATGATATCCGATTAGTACACATATTGTGTATCTCTACACAATGACTTCAGGATGTCTAAGATTTGTCAAAGGCATAGTTCAGTGTCCTAATAAGCATAAATGATGTACCAATAACGTGTCAACTTTAAGTGATAAAAATAGCACTCCTTCCCTTTTTGAATATAGCAATACTAGATTATGTCTAATATAATAATAGGTTGTTATACTTTGGAACAGAGCGAGTAGGTGTGTTTGTTATAGAAATCCAAATATGAATCATGAACAAAAACAGAACAAAAACATCGAGCCGATTCACCGAGCCACTCCACATCATCCAAGAACACAATCATGAACAAAAACAGAACAAAAACAATGGACACAAAAATCATGAAGACATCACACGTATATATGTGCTGGTTTTTGCCTTTTTTTTAAACCGGCGCCTATAGTTTTTTAAAGGTGTTGGTTTTTTTGCTTTTTCAGTTTGTGAAGGTGGGAAATTTTCTATAGGTATCAGTGTGCACTTTCGGTATCTATAGTACTGACCTATATATGTAGTGTATGCTAATCCATACATAGTTAATCACATATTGCAGAAAAAGACTACTCAACTGTTAATCATATCAATTCTTACTTTTGTAGATCCATGTGCCATATGGCTCATTGTATAAAAAAAACCTAAAAAGAGTGCCATATGGCTTGGCCAAGCCAGTAGAAACCTTTCATGCAGCTAGCTAGCCAGACGAACAAACATAAATAACTCACAAGATCATGAAGGGGCCCGGGGTATAGCAACCATGCAGATCAGTATAGTAGAGGTGATAATTAAGGTTGCTACTATAGAATAAGGAGATGAATAGGATAAGAACAGATTAACCACATGTGTGGCCTAGGAACGTACGCGTTAGCGGAAAATATCATAAACAAAAAAAAATGAAAAGGGGATTACGAATTCCATGCGGCCCCCAGCCCCCCAGGAAGACAAGGACAGCTCGTTTGGTGGGTGAATTAACTGCCTAGAAAACAAAACAAGAGGGAAAAAGAAAAGCAGGAGCCCACTGTTAGCTTATTTTTTTTCCCCAAGCACTGAAAGTGATATAATAATATACTATATGCTTTATCTATTTGGCTTGTTGCTACTATATACATCATCTACGCGGTATTTTGTTCGTCTTTTTCTCAGCTACTACATGTCTATTCTGATTAGAAGAGTCGCCTATAGATATGTATGTTTTTAATTTACATGTGATGTTAACGTGCCAAAGTTTGGGTGTACGCGTGTACGAGCTACTCCAGCAGCTTGGAAGCATGCATGCGTGCTTTGACATGATCACTTTTTCTACAGGAAATTAACTCGTCTGTACGGTTAATTGTTGTACCATATCATTTTCAGTCGCGTAGCAAATTTCTTATAGTGTAATAAACCGGTAACTACGTACTTGTCCCAAGCGACTAATTAATCTATTTTACCACCAGCACCAAGTGGTATGCATGACCTCGTCTCACCATCAGTTGTGGTTGTGGCACAAATTTCAGAGAGAAAACAATACTAGTATACATGTACAAGTAGCAGTATTGCTAGCTCACACGCAGCTTCATCTCATCGGGGCGATCAAATTAATCATCACCGGTGAGCGGACGCAGGTGAGCTTGGATGATTAATTAACCTAAACATAGTTAAAGCCAAAAGTATATACTGTACAAATATCCTTCGATTGATTAGCACAGAGCGAGCAACCTTTCACAAATTATAAGCAAGTTGCAACTCACAGCCTAGGATAGTAGGATAGATACATGGAATCCCAGCTCATTTATCACATGGCGAAAGCTCTTAACCAATAAACTGGACCGATCACTGTATATGATGCATCCTCACAGTACCCTCAATTGCATGCATGTGCTACCATATTTTATGCGTTTGCAAGTGGAAGTTGTGCTTGCTTCTGTAGCAACTTGCATGATTGCTTCGGGGTTCACTGTATACACACTGTAGTATATAGTAGTACTAGTACTACAGGCCCCCCTTGTCAACTGTGAGACAAGAGCACACATAAATTGATAAGCAAGAACTTTCATAAATTTTGACAATTTGACTCTTGTAAAAACTAATTTTACAAATGAATCATGATCAAAATTTATTTCAGAAAAGATCCTTTTGTTCAGCGCCAAATCGTATGGCGCTGAAATTAGACACATCAGCGCCACGTCAACTGCCAACGTGAATTCAACGCCATGCTATTTGCCGCTAAGGCATCTAAGTTCAGCGCCATAAAAGGGTTATTTTCATAATAAGTTTTGGCCACGGTTCATTTGTAAAATTGGTTTTACAAAGGATCAAATTATCAAAATTTGTGCAAGAACTTTGGGGTAGCTTAGCTGTCCGGCCTTTCCCAGGGCTGGTTTGCAAAACCGGCCGGCCCCAGGTTTTGGGTTTGCAGAGAGAGAGAGAGAGAGAGAGAGAGTACTACTAGTAGTACAGTACTCATGCAATAGCCAATAGGCCGGTCACTCACTACTACCCCTGCATATGCTTGGTACGTACTCCTGCTGTTAATTAATCCATCATGTCGATCAAATTGAAGGCTGGCGCGACAACGTCCTAGGCAGCAGGCAGGTCGGACCGCGGGGCGCGTAGTTTCCCGCGGGGTGCGCGTGCGCATGCGCATGCAGTGGCCGCGTCGTCCGTGTCGCGGCTTCGTCGTCGTCCGCGCGCGGGGCGATCGCGCGCGAGTGATCGAGTACGCGGCGGGCACCGCGTCGTAGCACGTACTAGTACGGTGGATTATGCCCGGGTAGAAAACTGAAAAGCGAGGGGGGGGGGGGGGGGGGGGGATCGCGGGGCAGGCGCCTGCTGCGATCGATGCTTGACGCGGTAGCTCGCGAGACACGAGCGACGCGGCGTCGTCTATCGATGGATAGCTCGCGGTCGCGCGGCGATGGACCGACCCGGGCCGGTATAGCAAGAAGCCACTGGTCGTTTTCGATCGAATACGTTGAAGAATATGCACACACATCTCGCATCTGTGCACACCAGTGTTCGCTGTCAATCGTTGTGAAACGCATCCTGATAGGGGCTGGCCTGTGGCCCGCCTATATGGCTATATCCCAGCCGAACCGAACCGGCCACCTTGAGTTTTATTTCCGTCCAACTGTACACACCACACTGCTCCACCCCGTCCAATACATACATGCTCTTATAGAATACTAGATGAAACTTACGTGTTGCTGCGGAAGTTTTATTATCTACTAATAGTAGAAATACCATGTAAAAATCTTAGGATAATGTTTATACTTGATCGACTATTGAAAAATAAATATAAGCAATTAAGGTGATGTGGATCAATTAGAGAAGGAAAAAAATACGATATAGAATCATCCAAATATAAGATTAAGGTGATATGACTTCATAATTAAGATCAGAAGAAAACAAGAAAGATAATTTGTACCATAGATCAATCATCCAAGCATTAGGAACAATTGGGATGATATGGTTTAATGAGAAAAAAACAAAAATAACATTAATTACACTTAGTGGAAACACACCCTTTATAAATATATAGGATGCCATTATAAAGAAAACGATTTTTGCGAACATACCTTTTATTTCACATGCAAAGAAGACCCATATGTAAAAAGATTTAGAATGTATCCAATATAGACCTGTATGTGAAAATATAGTCTATTTTTGCATGTGGATCTGTTTGTTAAGAAGTCCGGATGCAAATTTTGGTACCCGGCCGGCTCCACCTCCTTTTCTTCCTCATGCTAAGTCTTTTCATCTTCTCACTACTCCACCCTATCTCCTCTCCTCCCCGTCTACTCTCCTCTCCTCCATCGACTCTCCTTGACGATCAGCGATGGGAGCGACTAGCGGGCAACACTGGGAGGGATGGTCCACTGCTGGAGCCCCGCAGGAGGAGTGCGTGATCGGTGAAGGGGTGAGGAGGGGTGGTATTGGAGGCGTCGGATATAGCACGACGGGGAGGAGCAACGGTGACTAGGGTGATGACGATGTCAACAACCTCATATTTGTCATCTATATGTTGTTATTCCCTCATATTCTATCCGATAAAGTTTTAGTTCCCTTGTATGCGCACTACCGTTCATGCATTAGTATCCTTCCATTAGGATGGTCGAAAAAGACTAAACTACCCTTCTTTCTACTCATGCTAATGGATGTTAATCCTCTCATGAGGAAGGCATGTGATCTGAATGACCTGGTTGAGCAACCTTTTCTGCTCCTCCACATTGCCCAGCCCATACTTCCACCCAATCTAGAGTGAAAAAAAATACTAGAGTGAGTCGATACGGTTCTATTTGAAATATAATTCTCTTACCTTATTTTTTCCTTTTGCAAGAAGGCAAGAAAAAGATCTAACAGCTGTTCGAGGAATCACTACAACATATCAAGGCTTTCTTGATAATTCGTATGACTAACAGCGAATCCATCATTGGTGTACGATAAATTCTCAAAAAAAAAAAAAGAGAAGAATCTTAGTAAAGTTTAACCACGGCCGATTCCTACCAAGTCACAATATATATCATGCTACAAAATCGTCAAAATATGTTGCAAATCATGAGACCTACACGTCAGCACTTTCCTAGTCATAATGTTATGCCATGTAGGATTACACCTTTTATGGGGCAGTACAACAACAACCAGTTTATGATGGTTTCGGTCATCACAAGTGCTATGATGATAGGAATTCGTCATGAATATCTATCACGATGATCCATTTTTATCACAGAAGGTAATCCAGATGGGGCTTCTGCAATGGCGTCCTTTCATCACAAGGTCATCACAAAATACAGCTTGTGACAGAATTTCGCTATTTCTTGAAGAAAGTGCCTCGTCAAGGAAGGCTGGAACCATTGTAGTGAGTAAAGCTTCATGTATCAATAAATGAACTCAATCTTGAACCCACTCGCTTGGGTCATGAGACTAGCGTGGGGGCCTCAATACATTCATAGGTCTCATTTCACTTGACTATGATAGCATTCTAAAGATCAATATCTCACACCATCATGAAGATTGCAAAGGCAGTTGAGTTTGATAATGCCATTGACATCATCCAAGACTTTCACCTGGTTTGAGCAATAATGATTGTGGCACTTGGGGAATTTGGAGGCGCCACCGGCTATGAAGAGGTGGAATTGGGCAGGAGGCAGTATGGATGGGAGACATTGCTAATATGTAATATGAATTTGGGAGAGGAGCCAACATCAACATATACGGTGTTTTAATTATTATTATTTTTTTGGAGGGGATGGGCGGCAAAGGAATCGACTGATACTAGTTGATATCTCACGCTTTGTTGCGGGATATGTCGATGAATGTATGTTATATATTATAGAAATGGTAGAGATGTACATATTTAAATAATGTGAAAAATGATATGAAGATAATGATTTGACATTGCTTGCATATTGAGTTCTAAAAAAAATAACAAAATTGTAAATCATATGTCATGTTTTCATGATATTTAAAAAACTTTAGATAATAATTGTTAGTGGGTCATGATGTGGCACACTTGAATGTGATTTAAAATTATCTCCCTTGAAAATTTTGCCATTTGCAAAAAAAAAAAGAAAGAAAAGATAAGGGCTGACTGCTGAGCTTGTAATAGTAGTCTTCGAGTGATGTGCTCTCACGACAATGGCATATAAGGGAAGCAGAGTTTCATTCAATGGCGTTTAAATACATACTCCCTCCGTCCCATAATATAAGGGATTTTGAGTTTTTGTTTTCGTTGTTTAACTACTCATCTTATTCAAAAAATTTGTGCGAATATAAAAAACGAAAAGTTGTGCTTAAAGTATTTTGGATAATAAAGTAAGTCACAAAAAAATAAATAATAATTCCAATTTTTTTTGAATAAGACGAGTGGTCAAACAGTGCAAGCAAAAACTCAAAATCACTTATATTATGGGACGGAGGGAGTAGCAATTTTGAATGTAAATAAGAAAAGTTACAATTTGGAATAACAAAAGAAGAAATAAAAGATCAGTAAAGTTGATAGCCCAATCATATCTATATATGATCCCTGAGAAGTGGAATCGATCGACTGCCGACGACTGCAATTAATATTTAAGACCCATGTTGCGAAAACCCGGGACAAGAGAGCCCGGCCAGCTTAATCACACCGTACCTCCTGGGCTCCTTTGCTGATCTGGCCGGTCAATCGATCGAGCTAGCTAGTTCGTTCTCCTTTCATTTTTTTGCTACCTTTTCTAGCTAGATCTGGACCTTAATTTTCTTCGTTGATGCAAATACGTATAGGCATAGAAATATCTTATATTTGTACTTTGTACAGTTGCACACTTGCACTAGTTCATGTCAGGGGTAATTACGATACAGGGACTTGGTCTCACACTATCTGAATTCCCGATATGGATCGTCAGTGATGGATCGAGATGTGCAGGTGGCTGCTACAGTCAGGATAGGTAGCTGAAGATGGAGAGCGATATGATTTTTACGTGAGGGTGCAGTGCATGTGGCTCATATCTGGATTATTAACAACAACACTTATATGCAATTTGTGTTCATGATGGCACTAATTAATAATTACCGGAGAAAACTAAAAAGTTAGAATATTCGTGTTGAGTTTTCTCCAACTAATTTCGAATGTAGTATTGATCTAATGACGATCGATTGACCGGGCCTGGTGGCCCTGATGATCGATAGTGCTAGCTAATTAAATCAAGGTCAAATTATTACTATCCGGCTATCTGGTAGTGCATTATATCGACAGCGAGCTAGCCAACTAAATATATTTGACTTTTCTTGGATTTATTTATACCTACCTGTGCCAATTAATGGGACCTGGACGTCAATTCGTTTGTATTAATCAGTTAGACAATGCTGTGTATATGTACTTGAAGAGTTAACTGTAGCTACATTTAAACGAACTAAATTATATGTACACTTGCATGATTAGGATCAGTTCAAACTTATTAAGAAGTGTTGCATTCGCGGCCATGACTAGAAAAGGTAAAATGCACTTGCGTGATTAATTAGTTTTCCATATATCCATCATCATTTAAAAAGCCAATCCTGCAGCATGATCTTGTCATACTTCCGTAATTAATTTACTCCCTTATTGGGTATGAGGAATTTATTAGGGGTTACCAAATTACCTGCAAACCATACTGGCAATTGATAGCGGAAAACCTTAATTTTTTTTTGTTATATATACAAACGCACAAAAGATATAACCAGTTAAAAACTTCGAATTATTCGAGTCATGTATATATATCCAAATTAATGTCGATAGAGCTCGCCCAGCAGCCGCGGCTTCTAATAGTAATATAATCCCATGGAACTTTCTTCGGAAACCACTTGCAACTGTACATGATGTATCTCCTACAAGAAATGGTAGGCATATATAGTACGTAATGACGATCAGAAGTCAAAAGGCTCAAGAATAGCACTGCTGAAACCATCTGCATGCGACATCTTTTCTGAAATCAGATGCATTGGAAAGGCGTACAGAACCCAGCAAGTAGCTACCTAGGAAGAAAACTAAATGACTAGGAGAGTATTTATACTCCTAGTTGCACACTTGGACTGAGTCGACTGATGAACAAGAACCTTAATTTATCTCCATATATAGGTGATTTTTATTGAGGACAATGCAGATTGCCCTTCAGGAACCAAAGAAAATATTAGAACCTTTTTTCCCCCCTCTCTGTTCCTGCATTGTGCTTTCTTCAGAAAGAACACCGTTAACGTTATTGTGTGATAAATCAGTAGAGAGCACTTTTAGAGGAAATTAACTTCAGTAAGTTAACCAACTTGATAGTCTTAATTATAAGATATTTTTAATTTGACCAGGACAGTTAATGGTAGCAGCGCATACACCATATGCAGTACGAATTAAATTTCGCCTGCATGCAGAAAAGGTTGCAAGCAAGCATGCATGCATCTTAGGCAAGAGCTCAAATTATTGATGCGAGATATATATATCTTATAAAAAACTATGGGTGGGGGCCTGGATGTGTTGTTTACTGTAGCAATGTTTATGAACTTGCCTTCTTGGCTGTAGTAACGGGCTAGAAGAATAAATTAGAATTGTTACTGGTCGTACACCATGTACTGCACCAGAACATAGTTAGAAATAAGGTTGTAGTTGCATATCCATGGCATTGAGAAGAAGTCCAATTATCTGTTTGGAAAGTCAACCATATGAAATTAAACAATGAACCGAATGGACACTGTCTGTTTAATATTTATTTTTGTCATATACATATTGCAGTGTTGTGGATGCATGCATGCTGCCTGCCAGTATATGTCCATCAAAAGCTAAGAATAATAACCAGCTAAACGTCGTGGAGTATTAATTAGTTACAACGCTATAAATCCAAAGTGACATTTTTTTTACAAACAAATCTTGAGAAGTTACGTTGTGCTACTTTCTAACTATCACTACCATAAAAACGATTTTTCACAGCGAGACCTATAAATTTTAAAGGTGGACCATATTTTTAGCTGTGATTATCCGCCTACTATGTGGAGAGGGATATGATTTTCCTCCGCGTGCAAAAAGGAAATTTCGCAGGCAAACGCTTAAGGGGCCACCTACGAAAATATTTTTATTTTTGCAGGTGGACCTCTTAAGCCGTTCACCTGTAAAAAATTAATTTTTGCCACTAAGACTACCGCTTGCAAAAACTGATGGCCGAAAAACCCACTACAAAAATAAATTCCCACGTCTCCACAACCTCTTCTCCCTCTCTCTCTATCACCATTAGATCCTCTTTCTCTCTCCCTCTCCTCAGAGCACACAAGCCCTGCTTCTCTCCCTCTCCTCAGAGCACACAAGCCCTGCTACAAGGAGCGGCGGCAACTAGCTCGCGCGAGGACGAGCGGCGATGAGGAGGGCCACCACTGGCATCGTCTCGGCGAGGAAGAGGGTCAGCGGCGGCAACGACTTGATGAGGAGGAGCAGCGATGAGGAGGAGGGCAGCCGGTGGCGGCTCAGTGAGGAGGAGGACCAGCGGTAGACCGGTTCCTCTCCTTCCCTCCAATCATGCGGGCGGCGGTTTCTCTACGATGAGGAGGAGCGTTGCTCTGTGACGAGGAGGAATGTCAATGGCTTGGCGGAGACGGTGATGGCAACCACGTGGCTTGGCAGAGACGGCAATGATGACTGCGCACGGCAAGGATGACGGCGACCACAAGGGCATCGGTGACCACACAGAGCGATGTACTGCGACGGGGACCAAGAGGGAAGGGCGAGCTGACCGCATCGGCTGGCGGCAATCTCTACAGCTCCACCATTGTTCTTCTTCCTCTAGATCCAGATCCATAATTTCTCTCTTCTTTTTTCTCTTTATTTCTGTGGAATATGTGAATCTTGCTCTTCTCATTTGTGTGGTGACATTTGATTTGATTTGCATTGCGCTTGATCTGTGCAAATGGCAGCTGAATGGTGGAGCCTAAGTTGGTCCTCCTAGTCTAATTAGGTACCCAAACCTAGCACATTGACATTTCCAAACCCTATCTTGTACATTCATCAGTTGATGGTTTGAACTAACAAGATATTAAGGCTCATGATCAATCGAGTGTAGAGATTAGGGAACATATCAATGAAAACCAACCGAAGTACTCTCCCTTAAATTATCAATAGCTTAATTATCCATGTGAATAAGTCGTAGTCCGGCCGGCTGATATTAGTGAATCTAGCTATATGAGAAGAAAGAGATAGAAAAGCTACAGGACAATATGGGTCCAAAGTGAAACAAAAGGTAAGAGAGGGTGGTCTAAAGTGAAGAAAAAAAGATTGATTAAGGGATGGTCTAATGTGAAACTTTGTTAAAATTAGTAGCCTAATGTGCAATTTACTTATATATTAATGATCTTAAGTTTTACAACTTTCAATGTTTGTGTCAATGTGGTTGTGGCTTCTGCAATGGATATGAGTTAATTTGGATGTGAATTTGTTTTATCAATGTGGATATGGATTAGAGATGCAGAGATGGATTATCTTATACACATAAGCTTCCCGTGCACACGCCGTACACACCAACTAGCAAAATTCAAAAAAAAAAGAAATAATTGGACACATACTTTCAATAACATTATACCTACATGTGAAATCTTATCTTCAAATTCATTATATTTTAGCTATTACAAAAAAGACAAAATTCTAATAGATATTTACCCTTAAAACATCAGATTTTTCACTTTTTAGTTATAGCTAAAATATAATGAATTTGAATAAGACTTTGCAGATATGTGTAATACTATTAGGAGTAAATGTCTAGTTTTTTTGTATAATTTTTGCGACATTTGATAGGAGTATACACGACAATCTTGTTTGTATAGGATATAAATCATATGGATGTGTAGGTGGAGATGGATATGTATGTATGGATTATTTGGATGTGGATGTATTGTATGTAAGTGTATGTGTGAGGGGATTTGGGTGTCATGTTGTGGAACTATTGGGTAGATGGACTATGTGGATATGGATATATGAATGTGCAGAATGAATATATAACCTGCTATATGTTTATTTGCGGTTGCTATTTGTGGTATACGTATAGAACCGGTACCAATGGAGCTCCCAGATATAAGTTGGCAGCCCTATAGTTGTCGGCTGTTGTTTATAACGACTCCTATATAAAATTATAGGTGCCAGTTCTAGGCCAGAACCCGTACCTATATACGAGGTTGCTAACATTTCCTACAAGTCCCATCGGTACCGGTTCTACCTATAATCTTATATAATTAAGTGCTAGTTTTAGATCTGGCACTAATGATTGAGATCAGTTTCACTTAGTGTCGGGACCTATGCGTTTGGGACATAGGCGCCTTCCTACGGTAGTGCGATGGTACACAAGTTAAAGATATACTAGAAAGCATATATGTACGACACCTGATGTTACCTCATCAATAGCCATATATATGCAAAAACTCTTTGGTTAGTATAGGCGTTTCAGAGAATATGATAGCTTACGCTTCATAGACATGATGTTTGGAGAAAACGATGAGTAGTATATATGTATCCATGTATAAAACTTTTAAGGCAGCACAGTGGTAGCTTAAAACTCGTTATCATGTCCATTACATATTGCATGGTGACTCAAAAACACACATGTTTCTTTTTCTTAAAAAATACACATGCATGGAGGTTGTAGCTTTGGGGCATTTGTCTCCTTTAGCCAAGCAAGACGAAGAGCCTATCTGAAAACCTACAAGGGCGAGAAGGCCGCCAAAGCTACAATGGATATAGCTTGGGGAAAATGCATATGTCATAACGCAAATTAACCAGTTAATCCGTACATAGCTTTATATATCTACCTCGTCAAGCAAGTAAAACCCAATATGCAATAATTTTTTTTGCCGGAATGTTTGACGAGCAATTCCTAATGCACTAGACTAACATTCTATTTTCAGACAAATGGAAGACTAAAAAGAAGGGCAAGAGTACATTTCATACCTGTCTTTATCAGAAAAGCTCATGGAATTTTCCAAAGATCTCGTCAAGTAAAACGCATGATTGATCCTGATCCTGTGCTTGCATATGCATATATAGTACGGACCGTCAGATATGTCAAAGCAGATGGGTTTTTCGTGACAGAAAATGAAATAATAATAGTTGTCACTATCGGTTTTCTTAATTGGATGATCCAGATCTGACAAATTGAAATGGATCCAGTTTAATTTTGGATGTGAGCTGAGTCGTCGATATTTCTCCGAATATCCTATTTGCCAACCTGGTACGGGTTGGGATGAGACAGATAACCGGAATAATGACGATTGTTCTTTACGAATTTTATATGTGCGTGGCCACAATACAAGCCACATATTTTTATATATAAATATTCTACGATAGACGACACACTAAACTCTTGTGTCAACAAGTTTATATTTAAAAATAATAAAAGAACAATTCTACATGTCTTATAAAAGATTAATATATCATCATTTTCATATATTTGTGTTAATCCTATCTATAAGGTTCATCCTCGTTGCTAATTATATCTTCTCTCATTAAGATACATCATCTCAATTAATTTGAGCCTTCGCATGATTCATCAAGGGTGCAAAATGCCTCTCTTCTCCCAAACAGGTCTAGTTCTGTCAATTTAATGGCCCCAAGCAAAGCTAGAAAGATGGGCCCTTTAATACAGCTCTGATGATATAATAATGTTTCTAACAAATGTAATGCATGAAAAAAACATTCTTATCAAACAAGTTGTATATCTTTCTCGCCTGGTCTTCCAAAATCTAAGTTCCTATGGCCTATGGGTTCATATATCCGGAGCATACATATATGGGGTTGGGCCCCTTGACTTCGAGGGCCCAGTGCGGTGGCATGGCTCGACCCCCCTCAGGGACGGGCCTACTCCCAAAGGTCACGCCATGCATCCTAATCATTTCTAACCTTTGATAATTGATCAAGGCATTAGAGATAGAGAAAACATATCAAAGAGAACTTTACATACTCCCTCCATCCTAAAATATAAAAACATATGACCGAATCAGACATTTTCTAGTACTACAAATCTAGACGGGCAACCTGTCCAGACTCGTAGTACTATGAAATATCTCATCTGATTTTAAGTTCTTATATTTTGGTACGGAGAGAGTAGCAAGTAAGAAAACCGATTTTACATCTTACATCTCCTATTTTGCTATGCAATTCTTCCGGAGCAATACGGCGGGGTTCCTATCTAGTTGTTTTGATGGTACGTGTGCGTTAATCAAAATTGGTTGTAGAATTATACTAGCGAGGATGATTCCACCTAATAAAATATCAAAAATACATCTTAACATTACTGCAAAACTTTTTGAAGGGACACCAACAATATGAAATTGAGTAAATTAAAGTTTAGGTCACCTTTTCTTACCAAACTTTCACTTTGGGCAACCATTTATCTAATATCTTTTTACTTTGCACTAGTTAAATTTTGTTTTTTTTTTACTTCGGACCATCCAAATTCTCTCCTTGAGCCGTGTCTAGCTTCTTCCTCCCATGCAATAGGACGGCTTGCATGAAGATTGACGTTGTGGGTATGTCGACGCACTTAAATTCATTCATGTGCTCGAGATGAGAGTTTGGTGGTCTAAATTATATATAACCATGCATGGTCTAAATCTTCTATCTATTATATACTAAAAGTCCATTAAACTTCCTACAAACGCTCTTAGGCCGCCACGTGGCAATCTAAAAACGCTCCTAAGCCGCCACGTGGCAGAAATACATCCAACCCTTAATTTTCATTTAAATTGGTGGACCCATTATTATGGACCATTAGATTAGATTAAAAAAAAACCCACCCCTTCTCTTCCGCCTATGTATGACAGGTGCGAGGGTATTGTGCCGGTCAAAAATGTCATCAGCAGATATACGTCAAGCAAAATACGTATATACGCACTGTTCACCAGAAGAAAGTAGGAAATAAATATACATACTACCTCTGTACGCGTGTACGATTAGGAAAGAAATGTTAATCCTTTCGTCCTAATATGGAATACGAGGTTACTTATTATTATGCACATGTTTCGATGCTAAGTATTAATTAGATTTTTTTTTAAAAAAATAAGGCCATGTTTCGATGCTGTAAAAGTTTGGCCAAATTTTTTTTGACATATACGGACACACATTTGAAGTATTAAACGTAGACTAATAATAAAAAGAATTACAGATTCCGACTGTAAACTGCGAGACAAATCTTCTGAGTCTAATTACGTCATGATTAGCCATAAGTGCTACAGTAACCCACATGTGCTAATGACGGATTAATTATTTCTTTAAATGTAATCTCGCGATTTACAGTCGGATTGTGCAATTAGTTTTTCTTTTTGTCCATATTTGGTGCTCCATACATGTGTCCAAACATTTAATGTGACGGAAAAGTTGGAAGTTTGAAGAAAAAAGTTGGAATCTAAACACAGCCTAAGTATTAGTTTAAAAAACTTAAAACGGGTTAATATGACTTTTTACAGCCACATTTCTATAAAAAAATTTTCAAACAAAATACACCGTTTAGTAGTAGCGGAAATCGTACGTGCGGGAAGCGAGGATTGGAACCGAGACCTGTGAACATAGCCAAAAGTTGTTATGTTCGTATGCGTATCTACCATCTGTCCTTCCAAACATAAGTACACGTGGTACTCACTATACGCTGAAAAAAAGCAGAAAATAAAACTTGTAGATACAGTTGGGAAAAGTAAATCCATCCTTCCCTCTTAATTTTAGATTCAAACCTGTTATGTTTGTATACATACACATGATCAGTTCATGATCCGCACCCTCCTCTATGGTTTCTTTTACTCTCTTTATTTTCTACCATAGTGATTATTTAAACCATAATTCACTATTTAAAATAGGATCTATCTTCAATATAAAACAGAAGAAAATATATTGCATCCTATATTAACTATATTTTTATACTAACTACATTTTAATTAAAAAATGTTCACATATGGAATATTGTATTTATTTATTTTATAAAGTAGACGAACACGCGCACACACACCACTACATACGCAACTTCACACTCACATCCCCGCAAATGCACCTTCTAACACACGTTTATATAATCCTATTAAAAGTGCACCTACATGTGCGTAATATTCGTTGTTGAAATATTTTATTATAGCCTTTCTTAGTGAAATAGCCTATATTCTAATAAAAAATGTCACATTAATATCCTTTTGCATGTCCTTCTCACGTAGCAATTAGTATTGATAACCATTTGCTCGCCAACATGCATTGCTAAATTAGATCTATAATAACCACGTGACACACGCCGTGAGTATTCTTTGATATAGCTTATCTTTACATTTTCTTTAATATAGTGCGGGGTTACGATATAAGTATTAAAAAGTATCTAAAAATTATTAGATCCATAATAATATCAAAACCCACTAACTCATGTTAGTGAGATTATTACTCGAGTGAATATTTTTTTCCATGTGTTTCTCGCTACCATTGAGTCTGTTAATTTTTAGGCAGATTGTAATTAATTTGGTCAATATGATTGAATAGAGTGCCAGATAATTTCTCTTAATAAAATATGTTAAGAACAATGCTTTTATTAAAAAAATTGCACATGGAACTATGTTCTAACATTTTACATGTTATGCAAATAAAAGTAGCAAACTTGACGACATAGATTATGACATAATATATCACCGGTCTTGAAACATTCATAACTTTTCAATTATACATGCAATTTACCATCAAGTTTTTTTTTGACTGAACAATTTATCATCATGTTGTACTCCTTTAATTAAACAAACCATTAATGACTCATAATGGCTATACTATAGTGCTAAATACATCATGACATATGCGTCGACATGTAATAAATGATGTTATGATATTTTTAAATAATTTCACATCATATTTTTATATTTGTATGGTGTCAAATATCACTGGACAAATATTCAACGCTAATTTGAATATATACATACATATATATATGTATGTATGTATGTATGTATGTATGTATGTATGTATGTATGTATGTATGTATGTATGTATGTATGTATGTATGTATGTATGTATATGTATATGTAAAAATGAAAACAATGAAATTTAGCTATGTTTTTCATGCTTATCAAATTAAATTTAAATTTCATGTATATTCTCACAATTTGTTTTGGATGATTCAAAATTATTTGGATGGTATTTGAGGAGTGATAAGCATACATGATACATAGATGTGAAAACATTCAAAAATAATATTTTCATCGGGAGAATTAGGGTCGTATATGTCGGTTTTTTATAAAAAAATTTAATTAGATAGATCATAACTCTTAAGTTATCAGAAAAAAAAAGAAAAAGATCTGTTCGTCGATTTCAACTAAAGCTGTTGGATCCAGTATGCATGTCACACAGTAAGATTAGATTTGTAAAATAACATGCCTATGTTCGGCCTTGGAGCGATATAGAAATAACGAACATTCTCTCTCTCAGTGTACGTACGTAAGTGTACTTACATAGTGCAAGAGTATACCGTGGTTAACTACTTTAAAATAACTGTGCATCTAATTTCTAACTGGTTTGTATATTTATATTATTTGTGATTAAGCTAATAATTTAAGACCCATGTTAACTATATTTTGACTATAGAAATGATATGCCACATGGGCTAATTTTCTACGCATCATGTAGCTAAATTAGAACCATGATAACAATGATGACGATGCTCTACGTATTTTCATGGTGTCTATAATTTTTTAAGTAGTGTCAAATAACCAACTACACGCATCAAATTTAAAAGATGAAAAATGTATATATAGAACTAAAATTTGATACTATAATTTAAGTGCACCAATTACTTAATAAAAATGTGTCTCCACTAAATAAAAAATAGACTAAAAACATCCGCATAATGATACCCTCACGGATCCCATATATTCTTTTGTTCTTCCCTATCTTCCCTTTGTCTCCCTAACTCTTCTCACTGTCCTCCTAATAGTCCCCAATTCATCCCATAATAAACTATGATAATATCTATGCAATTAAAAAAATACCTTACTTTTACTTTCGTTGATATGTTTTCTAAAGAAAGTAAGTCTACCTTCTTTTCAAATGATAAAGAAGATTGTAAATAGTTGCTTATAAATATTACTTAAATATGATATAATATAAAGCTAATAGGTTAGAAAATTATAAAAACAATTAATTAATACCGATGAAAAAATTATGGAGGAATTGTGGCAAATGTGTCTCAAACTTAGCGTTCGACGGATGCCCGCGTGAATGCGCGGGCTACTTTCTATTTATATATAACCATGCAAACTACCTAGTCGAAAGTGAAAAAATTAGATAATAATAAAGGAACGTTTTGTGACGAATTCATTAAGTGAAGGATGGTTTGAAGTAAGTTGATAATAAAATTGAATTGAGGAAAATTGATGGAACAAATAGTATTTGAGGAATCATTATATTTAAGAACAAGTTTCAAATGCTAGAAAAGCTAATATGTGGATGGAGGGAGTACTAGTAGCTATACTCTAGTTCCATATTGCGAGTTTTGTAGGAAAGTATATTATCATCTATACCAAATAATTCCAAATGTAACTTAGAACTGAGGCATAATCAATAAAACTAAATTAATTGGAAATTTGAAACATGCAGATCTTTACCCAACCGAAATGTTCTGTTTTTTAGGTTTTCTAGATCTACCAAGCGTATACCGCACTAAATTCTACGCTTAAACAACCACACACCACATACGTAGAAAATATTTCTGGATTATTAAGCACTTTAATATACTCCAAATTAATATTTGTTTCCCACTATATTCCCACTTCTTAAGATTGCTTTTAGCTCTTCTAGATTGGTAGAATTTAGTCGTAACGAAAATGCTGGTGATTAGCTAGGTGCTAAAATGTCACTATCGTGCACTGGATAGCCCCTCATGTTTAATAAACAAACAGTCTACTGCTAAACAAGAGTATATTGTCTTTCAACTATTTGTCTTATAATGAAAAAAAAACAAATGCACAGTAGTAGTGATTCTCTAGATTTTGGATGCTCGTGACTAATCAACCTACACCACTGCTGATTAATTAGAAACGTAATATATACAAAGCAATGGGTCGAGATCTCGAAATCTCGGTTTGAACATTGGCCTAATCGTCATCGATCTCATGAATGACTTGAGTAGTGATCAAATGATGTCTTTGTGCTACAAGCCTTGTTTTTCCTAGGGTTGAGATAAATTAACGAAAGGAGAAGGCAGGGATGACGCTTGCGATCGCAAGAACCTGACGCTGACGCCCCTCTCTGCATGCAGAAGATATTCTTTCCTGGCTCAAGAAAAGGCAGGAGCTACCTATCTTTTTGCATTTTTATTGCAATCCCAGCAGAAGATCTGTCAATCTCTAGCTATGTAGCGCGCAGCCGAGGATAAGAAAGCGATGTTGCTAGATGCTCCTTTTCGTCTCCTGCCAAACCATGAAAATTTCCATGAAAGCACACATGCACATTGCGCAGAAACTAAGGGAGGAGAACCGTTGTCCAAAGCTAGGCCGCGACAGCGAAAAGGAGACGTTAGTCAGTTTGTTCCAGTACAGTGGTGCAAGGCACAAGATATAACCATCACTTGCTGCTAAAGATCACATGATTCATTGAACAAAATACTGAAAATTGGCGATTGCTACTAGAAGAAGAATTAGAGTCCAGCTTAGCTAACTTTTTTCCCACTGAGATTTCATACATCTATGTCTTATTTCTTCTCTTTTTTTCTCTTTTCTTTTATTTCTTCTCTTCTCCTCTCTTCTCGACGCAGCCGGCGGCAGATGGGGAAAGGCGGCCGTCGAGCCCGGCCCTGGCCGAGCTCTGCCGCCGCCACCGCTCGCTGGGCTCGGTCAAGGAGGGGCCGGTGAGCCTGTTCGGAAGTAGAGCAGCAGCGGGATGCGCGAGCGGCGCGCCGCAGGACTACAACATTGTCACCAACCACAAGCCGCCGCCGCCGAGAAGCGTCGCCACGCTCTGCCCGCCGAGGACAACCACGATGTTGGCAAGGACCACCGCCCACCACCGCAGCCTCTTGCTGGACACAGGCGGCGGCGCCGCCGCAGTTGCATCTGCTCGAGACGTGCCCATGTCACACTCTGCTACCACGTCTTCTTGGCCTCGGACACCTGCACATACGAATCATCCGTCTCATCTATATAAAAGCTGGACTAGTTTCGATCGATCTCACATCACATCTCATTCTAAACCATAATCGATTTGGCAGTTCATGACCGAGAGAGAGACCTGTAATCTGCAGCTGAATTTCAGCAGCATCGCTCATTGTGAGGTTCAGAAAAAGGATAAACAACAAGATGTGCCTAGTGCTCGTCGTCCATAGGTCCAGCAGCAGTGGAAGGCTGGAACTTGCCAACTTGGAGTCGTCATCAATCAGTGAAACGATAAAAGGGTTGATAGCGCATGCACAAGGGGCTAATTTTGCCGTCAAACGTTTGAAAACTACTCCGGCGAGTCAATGTTTATGTCCTGCCCCGGCCGAGCTCTGCCGCCGCCACCGCTTGCTGAGCTCGCGTTGGAGGAGCGCGGCCTCATCAGAGACATGGCTGCTGCCACGACGATTACGGCCGCGAGGCAGCTGCTGCCTGCTGCCGCCGCCTCCGCCTCCGCCATTGGCGTCGGCGCCCATGTAGCTGCTCCCCCGCCGCCTACGCCCGCCTGCGCGCCACTCTGCCGCCCGCCCGCGAGCGGCTTCGTCCCCCACCGCCTGCGCCCGCCGGCTACCGCCGGTGCAACTGCTCCCCCACCGGTGCCCGTGAAGAAGACAGGAGAGAGGAAGAGAGGTGGAGAGGGGATGGGGAAAAAAGATGCTAACACATGGGGCCCATGTGGGTCCCACGCTGAGTCAGCTCACATCGAATAAAACCGGAGTCACAAAACATCGAGGGACCTAGTTTACACTGGTACTGTAAGTTGGGGGACACCAGATATCTGGTTTTATGGTTGGGGGATGATTTTCTAACTCGATGATAAGTTGAGGGACCTTCGGTGCACTTTTTCCTAAACTCGAGTCAGGGCCCAACTCCTAAACTGACCTGCTAATATTTGCAATGGCTTTGGTAAAAATAATATTTATTTATTTATATATTTTAAATATTTAAAAATAAATTCTAGAATCAATATATTATAAAAACATACTGCTCCCGCCCTCCTGGAGGGCGGGACAAACAAATCGTCATGGGGGAGGGTGAGGCATATGATGTGACAGCGGGGAGAGGGATGCGCCGTGGTAATTTTGTAGACAGTCCCTTCCCGCTCTCCACTAGGATGATTTATCGCCGGGAAGAGGGCTGCCAGCAAAATCCCACACACGTCCCTCCCGGCGATTAACCATACTAGTGCAGGGCGAGAAGGGGCCACCTTCAAAATTACCGCAACTAGTCAGGAAGAGTGGGGTATAAATCACACTAGCGTTGTGGTAATTTTGAAGGTGGCCTCTTCCCTGCTGCAACGTCATATACCCTGCTCTTCCATAGGGCGATTTATTTGCCTCGCCCTACAATAAGGTGGGAGGAGTATATTTTTATAAAATATTGAATCTGATTTTTTTTAATCTCTCTAAAAAAATCTCTTTGCAAAACAATGGGCTCTCAATTAATCCCAGATTTTCCCCTATAAAAAAAAATTAAACCCAGACTTTGTCAAGAAGCCCACAGTAAGGTTAGGGCATGCAGTGGGCCTAGTACCGCGGTTGGTGCGGGCGATGAGATTAACTACTGGCCCATCCAAAGGTTGGAGCTGCCTCAATCTGCCATAAGCCCACGCACCTGAATTACAGATCAAGATGATTTATGCATCGTGTCAAGAAAAGAAAAAACAGAAGATTTATGCATGATCCATTCCAACTTTGTGTAACACCTCAGAAACAAGATTGTGTAGATGGTAACGGATACTTACGAAAAAATTATAAAACGACACGGTCTGATATAAGGTTGTCTCCGATTCTTGCGTTGCGGCTGAAACAAAATCTTTATCTTTATCTTTATCTTTACTATTATAAAAATTAAAAATGTTTTTATCAACTTTTTGGTACGTCATCTGATTCCGGTCCTCCATAGCTGTGTCCCATATCCGTGCAAATCTGCCATGTACGCGATCTAATCGAATCAAAACAAAACCCTCATATCGAGTTTGATTACGTCGCCAATTCTAATTCATGCTCTCCTTATTGTTCGTTTCCTTTGTCATGTCATCTGTGTGTCCGTCTCCATCGTCGCCTACGTGGCTACGTGGGAATCCCGTTCGGATTTTCGGGACCGCTCACATGTGACAGGGAGTCCTCTAGGACACGGCATCCAGACGCACACAAGCCTCCAACTGCATACCTTCAAGAGATCCGCCGGCATGACGTACGGTTTGTATGAGTGGCTGCACACAATCCACTCATACGTTCGAACTTCGCATGCATGCGGCTTTGCACTCGCGTGGCCCTGTTCTCGTCGCACACGGTGGTATACTGGCCAATGTATATGCTAGGGCGCTTGTGGCCTGTGTTGGTATTTCTTAGCGATATTACTAGGAATAAAATTTACAGCAATGACGTAGAAATACTCCTGATATATTATAGTTACAGAGTTCATCCGCAAGCACACTAATATACCTTTGTAACATTTTACCCGAGAGTATTCCAGCGGTATTGTATTTATTTAATCCCGTCGGAAGATCATAGTAGAGAGAACCAGACTAATAATTTATATGTTACTTATAATAATTATAGTCTAAGTAGGGGTTACGATAAATTAAATGATAGAGTGATATACAAGTAGAGAAATACTCATTCTCATACTAAAATATCTAAGCTAAGTGGAAAGAAAATAGAAGGAGAATCTTTTCCTATACTTCTAGTATACATAGTATACGTACATTCTAGTTATCTGATTAACTAGTTTAATACCCTCTATCCGATGCCCTCCTGGTACATCGAGAAGCCATCCCTGACTGTCGAGTTCCTTACGACAGCCTATCATTACCATACAACCGGGGCTAAATACGGAGGACTACCATCCTCAGTAAATTAACTTAGGACTATATACACGCGCGGAGGAATATCCGTACTGAGGTGTCACTATCAGTGGCCCACCTCTCATCCGCAGCATATAACCCCAAATAATGATATCCCGTAATCTAGACACCATGCCTAAACTACCAGATACTACTCTAATATCATCGTCATATCATAGAGTAATTGCATAAGCAAACATTGCCCGTACCGATGCATCTCCCAGATAAGCTAGCAGTATAATCAGTATAACATGAACATAATGTAAAGCTGGCATTCATATACTCGGAAAGTATTCAATACCATAAATGTATAAAGAAGAGTATTCTAATAAATGTACAAAGCTTACAAAAGAGGAAAATAGAGCTACTAGAGCCATACCTGAACTCTTCCGAAGGCTACCGGACTTCGATTTCTACTCTATTTCTACTCCACTAGCTTAAGAACACTAAACTAAACTTGACAGAATATGAGAGAGCTTTGCTTGAGGTGTGTGAGTGAAGTGAGAAGAGGACCTCCTTAAATAGGCTGCCAATGACGGTTGTGGCATTTGGAATGGTCGGAATTGCCCTCCAACCGTCATTGGGGAGTGATCCACACCGTCCAGAAGAAATCCTGCATCCAACGGTGCTAGGGGGGTTCGGCCGAACTAGGGGCCGGCCCAACCAGCCCAGGTTTTGGCTGGTGGCATCCTCTGTTGCTTCTCTTCGCAGACTTGTTAATTTTGGCTCAATTCATCTTGTCAATTATGAGTTTTTTGCCTATTCGTGCATAAGTCTGATTCTCGACATCATCCGATTGATTTATCGTCTGATTTGATGTCGATTCTACTCCACTTTATGGTTATTCCCTGCAAAAGGTTAGTGAACCAACTACTAGTGGAATATTATTATTCTAACGTGAATATGCATTGCAAGCATAACTAGTTCTCCTCTATTTTGGTAATATTGATGGTCGAAACTGATCGCTAATGACCGTCAACAAAACCCCCTAAGCTTGAACCTTTGGTTGTCCCGTGTAAAGGACGAAAGGAAACAAAGACTTAGTTGTTGATCAAGAGTTGCTACTATGCTGTATATCTCAAAGGTACAGGTGCAAGATATATGTACTCTATCTCAAATTAAATAATCTTTGGCACGGTGGCTTACCCTTATCCCTGATTCCCACGAGATATTGCTTCTCCTTGCCTTGAACAATTGAAAAACAGAACAACAATTAGAGCATGAATCACCCAATCTTTATTCAACTTTTATTCCAGAAGTTTTCAAATGATTTTGTAAAAGAAAAGCCAAGTTCCTCAAATGATTCACTCATTCTCTCTAAGTGTATCAATATGAATTCCTCACCATTTTTGCCTTTTTGATTCCTACTCTAAGGTTTGATATGTGGAGCTCGGTAGGGATTAAACATACTTGCATTCATATTTATTACTAAGTAAAAAACTCAGACTAAAATAGATAACTAAACATACTCAAGATAAAGATCGTGCAAAGTGTGTGATATATGGTGGAAATGTAATATGAAGAAAAATAAAGAAAATGCTTCTCTTTTGTGCTTACTTCCTTCTCCCAAAAATCCTTCTTTTATTAATAAGGAGAGGGCACAGCTATATTCTCTCTTTTTTTTTCTTTCTTTCAATATCATGCTCATGCTTGAGAGAGCATAACTTTATTTTTCTTTCATAACCATGCCTTTCCCTCCCTTCTTCTTTCTTTTTTTTTCAGAAAGGATTTTCTTTTTAAGGAGAAGAAAGCACATAAAAGCATGGAGAATTTATTTTGGTGGTAGTATACAAATGGAATGGAATGGATAATTGCTAACTCTCAGTGTAGGAGTTTAGCATTTGCATATATGTGGGTGTATGATCTTGATCATAGAGCATGAGAAGTATCTACACAAGTCACAAGAATTTGATAAAGTTCGATGGAATAGCAAGTAACCAAAATTTATATGGTTTAATCAATGAAGCATATTTTTGGCTCTAGTAGGAATTTATATCAAATGAGGAACTTTCAAATTTATCATTTCGAAAAACAAAGCATCCGGAATTCAAGTCAAACTAGGACTAGGATCATAGCAACTCTTATTTACTATCACATATCTCACAACAACTTAGACTCAGATTAGCAAGTGCAGCTCATTTACCTCAGGTTCCTAGATAATTGTTGGCTACTTATATTTAATTTTTGAGAGAGCACTTACCTATGAACCCATATATGAGAGATATAAAACAAAGCAACTATTCATCATTTCAACAAAGAGAACTAGTTTGTCTTACCTAGCATGACAAAACCTTACCTATCTTTTTGGTATTTTCTATTTTGCAAGTTTTTATGTTGTTTTCAGGTTTATAGGATGCAATTAGAAAGCAAACATGCAATTGGAAAGGGAAATATTCAATATGATACAAGTTACCTCAGTGGGGGGAGAGATGTTTCCCCACAAGCTTGGCTTTCGCTCAGGGTCCTTGGTAAGGATTGAACCCCTGAAAGCGGAAGTATGTTTGAAGGTCATCGGGCTTTTGCTGCATCAGGTTGTTGATGTTGGTGAACTGAGCATCAGTAGTTTGTTGCCATTCTTGCGCTTGTGCTATGTGTTCCTCGAGGTTGTATTGGACCTCTCCCATATGCATATCAAGGGTATTCATTCTCCGGGTGATTTCACCCAAGTCCCAACGAGAGGAACTTGAGCGCCATTCACCTGGAGATAGAGGCATACCACTTGATCTGGGGGTTGATTGCTCATGTCCCCCCACTGTATGTCATGAGGCACATGCCGTAGGTCCTCATTGGCACTTGCCCATTTTGAGACTCCGATGCTGTGGCGTGGAGCTTGGCTCCATCCGGTTACATCCCCAGTCAGCTCCCAACCTGCCTCATACGTTTGCACGGGTGTTGAGGATGATGAACCTTCTCGTTCATTCCTTGCCATGTTGCATATCTCCCTGTATGTTCGACCTACACAAGATTCTTCTATGGTCTGCAAGGGAATGGTTAGTTCATGGCAGTTGTAGAAATGATACCCCACATTAGGCAACGGGAATTCATTTGTACAATCGGGAAAAAAGTAAGTCAAAGATCCATCTACTCCATGTTTAAGAATATGCCTTTGCACTAGATAATTCTCATCAATACAGGGACGAGCGGCTGAGATATAAGCAATCTGGTCATTGACGTCCCCTAGTCCCTTGGCTATCCGAGTAATCAAAGAACTGCACTCAACAGGAGCAGAAAATCTTATACTTTCTAACCATTGCCTTATCATACATTTCACAGTAGCAACTTTGATCTTCCTAACCATGGCAAACATGATAATTAATTCATCCCCCTAATGGGTCTAAGATCACTTCTAGGAAACAAAGTCATAGCAATCCATTTGTGCATAAGCCTAAGTGTAGGATTATGAATATCATTCGTCCTAGGTTTCTTGCAAATTGGAGAACCATAAATATCTTCCCAAAACCTATTTTTCTCAAACGCAGAAATTCTTTTCTGAAGATCGATTTTACAGGAATCGTGAAAATCAAGAAGTATACTTAATCCTTCCATGAAAGTGTGTATTCCTTATGGAAAAAGCGAAAGGAAATTCTATCTTCTATTTCTTTCAAAGTGCACATGAATCGCAAAGTAAGCGAACAATAACCAGGCTCATCTACCACAGCAAATCTCTGCCAACCAACAACTTTCCAGATAGCACGAAAGTTAGTATCCATACCTATCTTTTCCAATAGCTCCAGAGAGTATTCTCGCGTGTGAGTATACTCCCGGTCTCTTGGCATGTAGTAGGCTTGTCTTTCCTGATCGTCGACAAGGTCGAAGTCGGCATCGCTCAAGAGACGTTGCAGAATGTCGGCATCCTCCATCGAGACATCGGTTGATGAACGAGCACTAGACTCATCATGATGACTTGATGAAGGGCTGGATCCCTTGCACAGACGAGGCAATCGCTTCATTCTGCATAATGAAGCAAGAACAGACTAACTCGGCGGGGGTTAGTATAGCAAGAATTTCACCCGCCGGTTAGTTTTCACCAAAGCAACTTTTATGTATGCGACTAAGTATTTGAATTTGAGGGAAACTATCAAAGCTTGAATGAATTTACGAGCAAAGTTTGAAGAGGGAATGAAAATGAATTGGAATGGGGTGCATTCCCCTCTCACAGCTGGCCGGCTTATATAGGGCAGCCACAACGGTCAAAAATGACATGTGGGCCCCTTAGCCGTTACCCTGTCAAAATTGGTAGGTAGCCGTTGCCTGGCTGGTTCGGCCGAACCTCTGGTGGGCCCAACCGGCCCCACTTTTGGCCATTGGAATCCAACGGTTAGTGGGGTCGTGGCATAGTGAATTTTTGTTGAAAATTTTATTTTGGTTTGCTCTGAAAAATTCATTTGAAAGAATTTCTTCAAAATTCAAAATCCTAAATGCAAGTTTTGAAATTCAAACATGTGTTGATGCAAAAATTCAAATTGTTGAAAATAAATATGCGAATTCATACCAATTTACCTGTTGGCGAAGGTCGCGTCATTTTGGGTCCGACGTGCAAGACCGTACCTCCTTTCAGTTTAGTTCACGGATTTTCCACCCGTCTCCGGAGGGGATGGAGCGGGTGTCTTTGGCTTTTCCTTCCACACCTTCTTTGGTTTTGGTGCAGAAGACGGCTTCTTTTGAGCTGGCTGCTCTTGCTTTTTGGCCGGTGTACTGGGTTTTACCGGCGTCTTCTAATAACGGTTCCTGGGAAACGCTGTTTCATTTTCCAGCAAATTCTGCATGAACTTCACCAGGCTGTCCGTCTCGGGTGGCTCCACTTCGACCTCTTGGATGTTTTGCAGGTTTGGCCCATACTTGATTCTGACACTCAAACTTTTCTTCCTTCCCGTTAATATGGAAACGGATACTCCCCGTTCCCACGTCAATGTTGGCTCCTACGGTGCTAAGGAACGGATGCCCCAAGATGTCGCGTCCAGGTAGTCACGGGACATGGGAGTGAGTCCATTATAGATGTTTTACAAGATAAGCCAGTCGTCCATCCCATGATGAGGACAGGCGGCCACATACTTCTGAAGTCGTTCCCACGCCTCAGGAATGGACTCATCCCCCGTCTGCTGGAAACACGATATTCTCCCACGAAGGGCGCTGGTTTTGCCCATCGGGAATAACTTCGATAGGAATGCCGTAGAACATTTATCCCAGGTGTAGATCATTGCACGGTTGGCATAGAACCACAGCTTCGCTTTCCCAAGAAGGGAAAACGGAAACAGCCACAGCCTGACGGCGTTTGGACTGACACCCTTCATGGTGTATGTGCTGCAAATCTCCAGGAACTGTTGTAAGTGAGCATTGGCATCCTCATTAGGTTTGTCGCAGAACAGGCTAGCCTGCGCCATCGTGATGAGGCTGGACTTCAGATCGAAATCCACTTCTCCCAGGTTGATCTGCGGCCCAATGGCCACGTTGTCAGCTGAGGGAGCAACAAATTCATGGAGGGTCTTGTGACTCTTGTCAGCCATATTCTGGAAGGTCGGTGGCGCTGGTATGGCTGGTTTCTTTGTCGGGAGAGTTTTCTGCGGAGCGACGACTCGCGGCTTGACGCTCCGGAAAAAAAGCTTCTGGATTTTCTTTAAAGTTTTCCGGCAAGTTGAAACCAGTCATGCAATACCGTGTTTCCACAACAATAGTGAAAACAACCAAGGTTAGCCTGCAAAGGATAGTGATTATGTAGAGGTAAATATAAAGTATTAGTTCTGGTAATCTCTATTATAAATCTTCCCCAGCAACGGCGCCAGAAATGATTGTTGGTATTTCTTAGCGACATTACTAGGAATATAATTCCCAGCAATGGCGCAGAAATACTCCTGGTATATTATGGTTACAGAGTTCATCCGCAAGCACACGGATATACCATTGTAGCATTTCACCAGATAGTATTGCAAGGGTATCGTATTTATTTAATCCCGTGGGAAGATCATAGTGAGAGAACCGGACTAATAATTTAGATGTTACTTGTAATAATAATAGTCTAAGCAGGAGTTAAGATAAATCAAAGGGTAGAGTGACACACAAGCGGGGAACTACTCATTCTCATACTAAAATATCTAAGCTAAGTGGAAAGAAAATAGAAAGAGAATCGATTCTTATACTTCTAGTATGCATAGTGTACACACATTCTAGTTATATAATTAAGTAACTAATACCCTCTATCCGATGCCCTCTTGTTACTTCGAGAAGCCACCCCTGACTGCCGAGTTCCTTACGACAGCCCGTCGTGACCATACAACCGGGGCTAAATACGGAGGAGTATCGTCCCCAAGAATTTAACTTAGGACTATATACATGCGCGGAGGAATACCCGTACTGAGCTTTCACCATCAGTGGCCCACCTCTCATCCGCAGCATATAACCCCAAATAATGATATCCCGTAATCTAGACACCACGCCTAAGCTACCAGATACTACTCTAATATCATCGTCATGACATAGAGTAATTGCATAAGCAAACTTTATACCCGTACCAATGCATCTCCCAGATAAGCTAGCAGTATAATCAGTATAACATGAACAAATGTAAAGTTGGCATTCATATACTCAGAAAGTATTTCAATACCATAAATGTATAAGGACGAGTATATTCTAATAAAAGTACAAAGTTTACAAAAGAGGAAAGGAGTGTTACTAGAGCCATACCCGAACTCTTCCGAAGGCATCCGGACTCCGATTTCTACTCTATTCCTACTCCACTAGCTTAAGAACACTAAGCTAAACTTGAGAGAATATGAGAGAGCTTTGCTTGAGGTGTGTGAATGAATTAAGAAGAGGAGGTCCTTAAATAGGCTGCCAATGACGGTTGTGGCAGTTGGAATGGTCGATATTGCCCTCCAACCATCATTGGGGAGTGATCCACGCCGTCTAGAAGAAACCCTGCATCCAACGTTGCCAAGGGGGTTCGGCCGAACCAGGGGCCGGCCCAACCAGCCCGGTTTTTGGCTAGCAGCCTCCTCTGTTGCTTCTCTTCGCAGACTTGTGAATTTTGACCCAATTCATCATGTCAATTTTGAGTTCTTGGCCCATTCATGCATAAGTCTGATTCTCGACATCGTCCGATTGATTTATCGACTGATTGGATGTTGATTCTCCTCCACTTTATGGTTATTCTCTGCAAAAGGTTAGTGAACCAAATACTAGTGGAATATTATTATTCTAACGTGAATATGCATTGCAAGCATAACTAGTTCTCCTCTATTTTGGTAATATTGATGGTCGAAACTGATCGCAAACGACCGTCAACAGCCTGTTTGCACGACGGCAGGGCAGGAGCAAAGCCACTGAGAGCACCAACCACCTCACCTGTCCTCCCAAAGCTGAACATATACATACACATGATTTGATATTTTTTTCTTCCCCGTTGCAATGCACGGGCCATTTTCCAGTCTTTTTTAGAAAATAAATTCTGCTTCCACCCACCGTTTTCATTCGTTCGTCTCCCCAATTAAGTGGATCACTGTCGTCCACGTATCACTACTAAAAACCGATTTTTGTGGACACACTCCCTATTTTATACAAGCGGACCAAAAGAGCGTCCACATGCAAAAAGATTTGCATGCTATTTGGTTATGAGTTATGACCCACATGAAAAAAAAATCAAATTTCACATACAGACCTCTTACGAAACCCGCATGGAGAAAGAACTTTCTGGGCCTCCTCGTTTTCCCTTTTCTTTTTAACCGTCCCCCCGACTCCCTTCTCCTCTACTTATATCTCGCTCCCTCACTTAGATTTTCTTCCCCTCTACTCCTCCCCCCTATGCCTCCTCTACTTCTCCCTCCTTCAGATCCACAAAGGGAGCCGATGGCGGGGTAGCGATGGCGGTCCGGTGGATGTGGCAACGACAGTAGTGGGCGGGAGGGCGAAGCTCGAGGCCAGTGGATCTGGCGGCACCGCCCTCGAGAGGGTCGGATCCGTAGCACTCGGTCCCGCTATAGCTCGAGGGCGGTAGATCTAGTGGCTCTGCCCTTGGGAGGGGCGGATCTGCTGCCCTACGCCCGGGGGTTTATGGCGAGGACAACAGCCTTGAGCTCGAGTGGATGAGAGTGGGAGCTAGGGTTTTGGGATTTCGGTTTCTTTTGGAAATTTTTTTGTTATTTTTTCTTTTCGCATGTGGGAGGTTTAACTGACCGCCCGCGAAAATCATTTTTTTGCATGAGGGAGCGTTGCCCGCATGTAAAAACTCTGATTTTCACAAATAGTTATGTGCATGCGGACGAAGTGCCTGTCTGCGAAAATACATTTTGGTAGTATGGAAAAAGTTTTCTGTAGTAGTGTATACAGCCATGTCCGATACAATTCCATCCTCTTTCTCATCACTCACGACCTCATTCGTACGTAGACTAAGAACAAACCAAAGTCACAATCGATCTGCCCAGATTGACACGGCTGCACATATGAGTATGTCGAGTAGGAGGAGAAGCTGCTCATGGACGGGTTCCCTAACCAATCTCTGCTCTGCACGCATGTCTCGCAAGAAGCCAAGCAATGGCCGCACATCGCGGTATCACCTCACACCGTCAAGCATTCACCCCGACAAACATCGAGAATCTCCCTTTGCTTCACATCATGTAGGTAAGTTCTTTTTGCACATCGACGTGGCACGGCCGTGAGAATTAACGCAAAGCGTGGATGAATAAGTGCTTATTTTCTCTGTAGAGTATGATGGGTTTCGGAAGTTTGTGTCTAGGTTGAACCGACTATTTAAGATGATTTCCCGACGAACTTTAAAGTATGATTGCCTAAAATATTTTGAAGAGCAGAAGCTAGAGCTACAAGATATGTCCAGAAACTGTACTTCTAATGTTTTTGTGCAGAAACTGTACTTCTAATGTTTCTCTAACAATGGCTATGTGGACCTCAAACCAGACTAGAGGATATATATGTATAACGTGGCACTTTATTGATGCTGATTGGAAGGTAAAAAAAAGATTTTTAAGGTTCTCACACTTAAAAACATTGCACATGGATGTTGTTATATTCAATACAATCCTAGAGACCATATAAGATTGTATTGTGAAGATAAATTGTTTTCATCACTTTGGATAATGCTAACACCAATAGTGCAATGTCGAAGTTATTGAAAGCTAACGTTTTGCAAAAGGGTCTACTGCATGGGCAAGGGAAGCTATTACATTAACATTGCATGTCACATGTTTTGAATTTAATACTCTATTGTAATCAACATCCATGGGAGCATTAAGTATATTAAAGGATAACAAGCTTGGATTGGAAGGTAAATTTTTAGGAAATTGTGGCACAAGTTATTGTAATAATAAAAAAAAACGTTGTTATTCTGATGTGCGTACTAGGTGGAACACCACCTGTTTGATGATTCAAACTGCGCCATTTAGACAAGCTTTGGAGTCCTCAGACTTGCAAGATAAGACCACACATACAAATATACTTTAGTTTGCTTTGTTAAAAAACAGTTGTAGAGTATGGAACATTGCAAGTGTTGTATGTGACAACAAATGTTATTTTAGGTCAGCTATATGGTACCTCAAATCTTAATTTTCATAAGATTTGGGATGTGAAGATTCTAGAAAAGTAAGTTTCAGCTTTGTTGGTATATCTTACGTTCATAAATAAAATACGCAAGCGCACGGAGATACTGCTGTAGTACTTCACGCAAAAGTATTCCAAGGTTTCGAATTTTCACAGGGAACATGTGTGTTTAGCTATTCTTTAGGTTTATGTAAGGACACAAATCAAATATAGACAATAGTGTAGAGATGATTTTCTAATATGGTACATAGTCATTTAGAAATCTTAACTTTAATCCTATCGCTATGCTTCAGGTACTGGCTTCTACCAGAACGCGCTCTACTCCCTACCTAGACAGGGAGGACTACGATGATCTCGAGGGCTGTCAACACCTCTACACCAAACTGTAACATACTACGAGATACGCAACAAGTACAGGTAATTAATAACCTAGACACCACATCTATGATTGTAATTACTACTTTAATATTTATAACTCACTAAAGTAATCACTATCTCTTAATGAGCAATGATCAGCCAAGCCAAATAGGAACTAAATAAAAAGTATACACACAAAATAAATCTCAATTACTTAAATAAAATAAAGTAATTGCTTGGCTACAAAAGGAAAGTGGGAGAAGAACACCGACACTCCGGGACTTCTCGTCTTCTCTTATTCCTCACTCTCTCCTTAATCTAAGTGTACATAAGAATACAAAGAGACTCTTATAATTTAGCTAAGTCTTGGTGTGTGTTGGACGAGAGGAAGAGGGGTATTTATAAGGGAGGTTGCTTGGAAGGGTAGTGAAGTGCCATGGAATCCAAAGGGTATCTTCATTCTCCTCTTGCCAAGTGTCCTTCTTGATGATGGTTGGAGCGCAGGAAACAACCACAACCTTGTCATTGGAAGTTAGTAATTACTGACCTAGAGAGTTTCTGGACCAGCTGGGCTGGTCCTGGGTCGGCCGACCCCTAACCGGCTCGCTTGGCCCTAGGCCTTCTCATGGATCTTGACCTATGGGTCCCGACTTGTATTTTCCTGAATTTATTGTTGGATTTGTAGGCTCAAGACTCCATGGGCTTGGATATGGAATTGATAATTCCCTCCTTAGTGTATATTTTTTTCTCAACTCTGATAGTTTGCCACCTGTATACAAATATACATCAGCACTCGTGGAATTTGTTAGAAATAAACCCAACCACTATATTGGATGTTTTATATTTTTAGATTTATGCTGGTATTGACGGCGGCGTAAATTTGGTATATTTAACAACCGTTAACAAGCTTCTCAAGTGAACACTGAAATATCTAAGATGATCAAGTCCAGGAAGAAGAAATTTGAGAAGTATTTGAAGATTTCTTGGTTGGCACTATCTCTACCTGTTATCGTGGACCCTATATTTAAGCTTAAGTTCTCGAGTTCCGTTTCAGGCCTGCATTTGGTAATGATACCGAGTCTATGATTGTCAATGTCAAGAATGCTTTTCGAGAGGCTTTCAGTGAGTGCTAATATCAACTTCACTACGGATCTAACAGGCAGTGCTGATGTTGATATTGGAGTATCTACAAGTGACCGGTTGGCTGATTGGGATCAACATCTTAACCATGACATTCAGATGACGGCTGAAATATGTTCTGAGTATGATGGATATATGTATAAGCCCTCGAAGTGATGTTTTGACATCCTAATTTTTTTTTTTGAAACGGACATCCTAAATTGGTGGCAAGCTAACGCTTCTGAGTATCTAACCTTTGCTCGCATGGCCTGATCTATCCTAGCTATATATACCCGCCTCCGCCGTTCCGTCTCTGAATCAACCTTCAGAGTATAGGAAAGAGAGTTATATCGAATTATCAAAGCTGGTTAACTCCCAAGACAGCTGAAGCGATGGTGTGCTTGCTATATTGGATAAGAGGATCTGGCACGTATTCTTTCAGCCATTTTTTGTTAAATTGGTCCTAACAACAACATCTATACATCATTGTTCTGCTTGTAGGTTCATCAAACTTGAGCACATCATCAATTTATGATTTTCCCGAGGAAGATGAGTTAATAGATCAAGTAACATGTTGCTTCTCAATTATTATCATTTTGGTATAGTTCAAAGATAGATCCATAAATTAACTACATCGAGCCAAAAGCCAAAAGTGACTGGCAGTAATGCTCCGTGCAACTATGTGCCTTTGTTGCCTCTTCTGTGTGACTTCGGTAGTTGAATGGAAGATGTAGCTCATTAAGATAAATAGATTCAAGTTTGTTTTTGCTGTTGTATCCAAACAATCTGATTGGTAATTGAGTTTTTAGGGATTTGCATTCATACTCAGTTGCATGGTGGATTTTTCTGCTACAATCGAGCAGGGAGCTGTAAGTAATCTCATACAGATGTCTCATTGAATAACAAGTCTTTTGTACCAGAAAAAAAAATGTTTTGTCATGTACATTATACTCAATCTCTGTGATATATTATTCACCATGTTCCAGAAAAAAATGTTGTGTATTTATGGATTGAAACTTGAGATTTCTTTGTTGTCCATGGTCTAAATTGTACCATGTTATAATTCTTGTGCTTCTGAGTTATTCTGGTATTTTTAAGTGGTTGGCATAGTGGAAAGCGTTGTAGTTGCACTTGTATTTTCATCCTTTTCAATTACTTTTTAGCTTGATATATATACCACTAATATGTTCTATTGAATTATTTTATACATGTGCAGTGAAAAATCTTGATGGAAGCAGTGGTGCATGTGTGGTGTAATTTTTAAAAGTCTAGTTGATGACCCAATGTTTCTGAAAATCAGTGCTATTAAAAAAGTCTAATTTTTGACGCTGTTGCTCTTCTCCTTGGCACTGTCAAGACTGGTGTATTTTTTGAAGCTATATTGTAATTTATCATGTGCTAGCACTTATGTATCAGGTGGCAAAGAAAAATAATTTTAGTGTGTTGCTGTTAACACCAGACACCAGTAGTAATATATTATTAATTTTTGTAAAAGAAAGATACAATATTAAATGTTTGTGTATGATAAAATATTAAATGTTTAGGGTTTAAAATAATCCTAGCACTTATGATTCTTTCCTATTAGCAACATACTATCATATAATCTGAACAACCATATCGTGTCTTACCATTTTTATACTTCAAAACCCACTACTACAAAAATAATTATTATGGATGAGACATTATTTAGGTTGCAAGCGGATCATAACTGGTCACGTCTACAAAAATCGACCTCCATTTTTGCATACGGCTGCTTAAGAGGACTGCACGTAAAAATCAATTTTCGCACGTAGACTTCTTAAGAGTACATATGCAAAAGTAATTAAGTCCGCAGAACTCTTAAGAGGCCATACGCGAAAATATATTTTCGCAGGCGTGCCTCTTAAGGATCCGCCTAAGTCTGACTTACCTCCTCATTTCCCTCCCGACACTTTAAATTTTTTTAATCCTTATCCACTCATCTCTCTCTCACCTTTTCTCCTCATTATTTCCTCTCCACTTCGTCACCTCCTTTCCTCTCCTCTCTCACCTTCTGTGGACGAGACAGGCAATGAGCGGCAGGGCTCAGGCCACCACCACCGGGCCCGTGACGGCCTGATCCGCCAACGTTGGGCCTGTGATGACTAGATCCGCAGGCGGCGGGCGGCGCAACCGATGGCAGGCTCCCCCGCATTGAAGGAAGCGACGGCGGTTCCATTTTCTTTAGATAATGGAATATAATTCCGGCCTTTGCTCAAGAGTTACAGCCAATTATTACATAAATTCACATACAAGCTTTCACACACTAAAAGGTCCACAAAAAGCTTACATAATTGAAATGAACACAAACTGAGAAGCACCAACACAAGACAAAAGATCCACGATTATTAATTGAATCATATTAGTGAACCTCCATCCGAAATTGGCGAAGATTTGCATGACCGTCGACTCAAGTTTACGACATACATCATTTAGTAGTTTGATGTCTTCATCACACCTTTTTAGCTGGGCCTAACATTGGAGCCAATATGCTACCCTGAAAATTACCTGCATATAATATTTTGATGGTGATTTATCAAGAACTATATCATTCCTACAAAGCCATAGAGCTCAACATAATGCAGATGCTTCTACAAGGATAAGTTTCTTGTTTTTTTTTTATCAAAACCTACAATCCAATTCCTAAAGATATAAGATGTACTGTGTGGAGGGTATAACTCAAAAGTAATTTGTAATGCTCTCCAAAGAAATATGGAATAATGGTTATCCAAGAAAAGATGATGAATTGTCTCATTTTTCATGCAAAAACAACACCTCTTGCTATCATTTCAGTTCCTCCTAGTCAAGTTGTCCTTCGTTAACACTACATCTTTAAGTAGGTACCACTCGAAAACTTACAAAGCACAATTCACAGGCCCGATCCACGGCTACTAACTTCAACCCTATCGTTTGGAATCCCATGGACACAAAGAAAGTACAAGCTATAGTATGGACGGCAAATCGACTAGCAATAACAGTACCTATTGGCCTAACGGTCATGCAACTTATAAATTGAGAGAGCCGATTGCACGTGTTAATTCAGGTACCAGTCATGACTTACAAGAGGCGGACGACTTTTGAGAGAAGGTGGACGGGGCAGACGAGATGGAAGGACAGCAGGGCATTATATTCGGAAAATAAGTCAAAACACCTACATTATACTTACCTATAACAAAAGAAAAAACTAACATATCCATATAAATTTATCAAACCGTCCGACTTAATTATGTTACAGTACTACCGTACTAACATTAGTAGTGAAAATGTGCCGTTAAAGCACTCTTCGATCACGAAAGCTAGAGGTGTCAGAACGTCCCTGATACGTACAAACGCACGGTCACTTTGGTTATTTCAGAAGAAAAAAGAAAATTAAGGGAGGAAAATTTCGATCAGTGACGTTGGGGATTAGTGTGTGTACGCTGCTGCTGCGCAAATACATATTTACGGCTTAACGATGACACTCGTACGCGCGTACGCTACGTGCTTAATTTATACTCCTTCATTCCCTAAATATTTGACGCCGTTGATTTTTTTAAACATGTTTGACCGTTCGTCTTATTCAAAATTTTTTGTGAAATATGTAAAACTATATGTATATATAAAAGTATATTTAACAATAAATCAAATGATAGGAAAAGAATTAATAATTACTTAAATATTTTTAATAAAACGAACGGTCAAACATATTTAAAAAAGTCAACGGCGTTAAATATTTTAGGGTCAAATATTTTAGGATGAAGGGACTAGTTCCTCGCGTCCGGTCCATCGGGACGAGTTTGTCTAGGCACATATATATTCACCTGACAATAATGACAGTATAATAAGTATTTTCAAAGGCTAGCCGGCCTACTTCCTAGCCTTTGAAAACATGAAATGCAATGATACTGCAACTAGCGGAAAGCTGTTTTTATCCGTAGAGATGGTATTCCTCTCGTTTGTTTAAAAAAATATAATTATAAAAAATTTTAAAAAACCGACAACATGTATGCAACGTATATATATCACTTCATCCTATGGCGAAACTCAACATAGGAAATAAGATAAAAGAAAGACAAATTAACGTATGAATATTGAAAAGTACTTGTACTATTCAAACCTCAATGAGTCATTTTCTTTTCTCTCGGTGTCATTTTTTTTTGTTAAAATTCTTTCTACAGCGTTTTGCATTGAATTGGAAAGAATATGAGGGGATAGCCTATCGGGCGATTAGAATCCGTTTCTCCGCAGGTTTGGTTCAATTCGTTGTCTGAAATGCACTTTTCAAACATCGGGCATAGCCATTTTGCCCATTTCCATGCTTTAGCATCCAGCTTATTCTTTACTGCTCACACCATTGGGCCTAAAACTGATCCATCGTTCAGCAAATAAAAATAACACAGGTGGAGAAACTCTCTTTACTCCCGGTTTGCAATGGCCTTTAATCCCGGATTGCAAACTAGGAAGCTCAGTAAATCTTTAGTCCTGGTTGATATAATTGGAACTTAAGATTGATCTTTAGACCGGTTGATAATAGCAACCGAGACGAAAGATGGTAATGCTATGTGGATGGCGCTACCATCTTTAGCTCTGGTTGGTGTTAACAAGCCGGACTAAAGTTTTTTTTCTTTTTCTAATTGTTTGTTGCTGCTTGTATGTTGATTTCAAACCAAACTCAACAACAAAATCATTTACATTCAAAAAAACATCACAAAATCATCCACAAATTCAATAACAAAATCATCTACATCCAAAATCACTAAAAATACTAAAAATAATCTTTAGTCCTAGTTGATAATACTAACCGGGACTAAAGATCAAAAAGTTTCATTGGGCTTTTGAGCCGAGGCTAAACATATTCTTTAGTCCCGTTTGTAACAGGAACCGGGACTAATATGATTTTTGGCCGACACACGAAAAGATCAGTTCTCCAGTAGTTTAATAATTTGTTGACAAAACTTTGTCCTAGAGATTTCAAAGCCAATGCTAAAAATAATTATTGTCATTGTCATAGTGTACCCTTCTGCAAGCTCCTCGTGTCCATCTGTCAATAAACAGTACAACATGTTCCATGATAACAGTATAATACGTTCCATGGCAACGGTAAAAGTAAACAGCTTGCTTCAATTCTTGGACTTTTGTTTTTGAGAGCATTAAATTCTTGGACTTACGTGCTCTATTTCAACATCACATTGCACAGTTTGACATGCATCCAGGCATCCAGCATCGTCTTTACGTGTTCTCAACTAAGCTTCTTTACGTGTTTTTTTAAGAAGGGTATTTTTTACCCGTCCTCTACATCCAATCGGATATATACGGCCATTGAAATAGGGAACTTAGCCCCGCAAACAACCCAATCTGAAATTCGCTCAACTAAGCTTCTTTACGTGTTTTTTTAAGAAGGGTATTTTTTACCCGTCCTCTACATCCAATCGGATATATACGGCCATTGAAATAGGGAACTTAGCCCCGCAAACAACCCAATCTGAAATTCGCTCCATAGGAGATTTGAACTCAGGACCTTGGGGTACTACTCAGGTCACTATAACCACTAGTCTACATGTCCTTTCATAAGCTGCTTACGTGTTATTTGCACAGTTTAAATTTCTCCTTGAAATTTCACCTTAATTTGCTCGACGTGCTATATATATAAGTGCCCATTTCTTTCCTCCTCCGATGGCTGTGGCTGCAATCCGATTCAGGTAGATCGACAACGTCGGCGGGATGGACGATGCCGGTGAGATCTGCTCGTTCTCGCGGTCGTCGTCTTCGGCGAGGGAGGACGACGAGGAGGACCAGCGGTGGGCGGCGCTGGAGAAGCTGCCGACCTACGACCGAGCACGGACGGCGCTGCTGGCCATGCCGCCGGACGGCGAGCTGCGGGAGGTGAACGTCCAGCGGCTCGCCGCCGTGGAGCGGCGCGCGCTGCTGCAGCGCGTCGCCGGCGTCGCCGACGACCATGCACGCTTCCTCGCCAAGTTCAAAGAACGCGTCGATCGGTAAGGCGATCTCATATTGACATGGTGAATTTTGGTGGTTTTATACAGTGGAAAAGGACGTCACAATATTCTGCTCGAGCACTACTACACGTAATATTTTTTTACTAATAGTCATCTCAATGTAGGCTTTTGAAGTTAGATTTTTAGCGCAAGTAAAACAAAAAAAACTTCATTAGCACATAATTAATTAAGTATTAATAATTATAAACTTGAAAAATAGATTTATTAAATTTTTTAAAACCATTTTTATATAGATTTTATTTTGGCAAAAAACACATCATTTAATAGTTTGAAAAACATGCTAACAGAAAATAAGGAAGTTGAAGTTTGGAGTTGGAAAAGAACTGGGCCTTAGTTAGATACTCCCTCGGTCTCATTTTAAGTGTAACCATAAGCTTCTGTGTCCAACTTTGATCGTCCGTCTTATTTAAATTTTTTATAATTAATATTTTTTATTGTTATGAGATGATAAAACATGAATACATGACTTATGTTTTTAAATTTTTTCGAATAATTTTCAAATAAGACGGGTGATCAAAGTTGGGCAGGGAAAATCATGGCTGCACTTAAAATGTGACGGAGGGAGTAGAAGTTACAAAAAAAATTTAGATACACTCATAGCATGACACGTCCGTGTTAGTAAGAAAAAATTAATATGTATAGCCTTTTCATTTTTTTATGTTGTTTAAATAGTCGTAAAATGTTTTTCTTTCAAAAAAGTAGAAGATCTAAATTATTACTGCCTCGGTTCGATTTTAAGTGTAGCGGTGGGTTTCTGCATCTAACATTTCTCCATCCATCTTATTTGAATTTTTTTATGATTAGTATTTTTATTGTTATTAGATTATAAAATATGAATAATACTTTATGTGCGACTTTTTTTTATAAACTTTTCAAATAAAGCGGATGGTCAAACGTTCCACACGGAAACACACGACTACACTTAAAATATTGGATGGAGGGAGTATATGGTATATGTCTTCACAAACATGCAAGCTTGATTTGATCCAAAAAGCTTGAATATGTCTTCACAAATATTCAAATCTGAATATGAATGGTCGGCATACTAGTGTTTAATCTGTGTCATTTTTTTCTCGAGTTGTAGATCAAATTTAGAATTGAGTTTTAATAGGATGATAAACAACTATTGTATAAGTGTTATTAAATATTTCGAGATTTTATATATTATACCTACTTGATTAATATTCCAATGGTTAGAATAAACGAGAGGATCCCTTAAATGCCAATAACCAGTTGTCCAGCTACATATCATATCATATTAAATCCTTAGATTTCGTAACCCATTACCAGCAGTGCTGTGATTAGTATAGGTATATATTTCTATTTTCACTATATTGTAAGTTATCTACTACCTCCGTCCCATTATAAGTGCACTTATGAATTTTCGTGTCCAACATTTAACTGTCCGTCTTATTTGAAAATTTTATAATTTTTTTATAGAAATTAGTCACAAATAAAGTACTATTCATATTTTATCATCTAATAACAAATAAAATACTAATCATAAAATTTCTAAAAATAAGACAGACGGTCAAACGTTCAACGTAAACTCTGCAGTCTTTATGGGACGCAGGTAGTACAAGTTTGAAAATATCACTAAATCATTTTATGTGAAATTTATTTATTTTTCCTGAAATATTACTTGATTCTCTAACTTTCTATGTTCAATTTTTTTGATAAATTCCATGCTAATTTTACTTCATGTTTAACGTTTGCAAATGATCATTTTTGTATGAAAAGTAGTACCAGACCTTGCCTAGTAAATACATATATTTAAATAAAATATTTACAAACGGAGAACCAATTTATCAGAATTTTTGCAAAGTGGGTGTAGCTCCATCAGTTAGGTTTCTTGTGATGGAACCTGCCCACGGAGATCACATTTACGGCTAATTATATTTTTATTCATAGGCGATGTACCTATCGATAGAGAGACAACCGTGGTAACTTGGTTAACCTCAAAATATGTCATCCGAGTTTTACGAAGGTGCTCATACGGGTAGGGTGTGCGTGTGCGTTGAGGGATGAGTGTGCGCGTTTTGAGAGCACATGCGTTTGCATTGTATTTCTAAAAAAAAATATCATATTTTTTATGAATGTTGTTACCAATCAGAAATTACAAGGCTAATTGACTCATTAATCCATATGCAAGAAAATTTCCTGAATGAAACATTAAACTTGAATTTCCGGCTTAAAACAGTCAAGCAATAACCTTCATATAGCAACATATTTACAAATATTTTTTTTCCATTCGTCCTCGATTTCAAAATATGTCGGGAGGCTATCTATACCTATACTAATCGGGCACTTTTTTGGAGCTCTCACGTTAACCAGAAAAATCTAACCATTGATTAGATGGATTGTAAAATCATGGCCGTACATTGAAATCTGTGTTATCATGGGCTTTTTTAAGCGAATCCAACATGTATAGAGAGTCCCTCTATTATACGTATTGTTAACTACCTACATTGATATGGATATTCAATCTGTTAATATATCTGGACGTATCCTATCTCCAGTTAGGTCAATAGATCGGGCTGTGTTAACCACGTACGTACGTAGCCTAGCTGATGCCGATCGGAATTAATGGCGGATTAGGCAGCACGATATGCAACCGAGGGATCGTCGTGAGGAGCGACCATTCGATGGAATCGTCCGGCAAGACGGTCAGCCCCATCATATTCATGATTTCCAGGTTCGACCGCTCCTGGCCGGGGCTTCATCCATGGTACTAACAACTTCTTCATTTTTCAATTTATTTTAATTCCGAATAAAAATTAATAACTGAGTAGACGAGGAACAAGGCAACATGTATGTGGGATGATGGAACTGTCAACAGCAGTGCAATCATACAGGGTAAGAAAAATACAGCTTATTCCCTTTGGTTCTGATCTGTTAATGTCATTGTGTACATATATTTTCAGGAACATATTTTTAATTTTATTTGAAATTATTACGATCTTTGGCGTATCGATAGAGTTATTTTATCACGGTCGACTGACAGTAAAAATTTATTAGTTCACCAAAGATTAAGTTGTTTCATAATAATTTTGAAGCAGGCAACTTACATATCGATTTATAGTTTTTCTGAACATAAACAAGCATTTTGTCCTCTCTATACGCCAGGTTGTGTAATGTGCAATTGAACTACTTCAAAAACCATTTTCGCAGGTATCCCTTTACTACGTTCTTTTTGCCGTACTTCTGTATTCTTTTTGTTGGAAAATAGCTTTCTTCGTTTTGGTAAAAAAAAAGTTTTCGTCAGATTCTATGGTATAATTCAATAAAATGTGAATACTACTATTTGAAGGTTTGCTTCAATTCAATTAGTCATGAATATTTACTCAGGCACCCATCTGTATTCCTTCTAAATAGATTTTCAAGCCAATAATATATAGGAAAAGATATATCTATATATTATTGATTAAAATAATGTATCAAGACACATCACAGCTTCCTAATTGTTAAAATTACATTAATAAATAAATGAAATACTAAAATTCAGACCCCTAATAGGAGGACGATCTCATATTTTCAATTCTAATTTACAGAATTATTAAATAAAAAATTACGACTCCAAGGAGAGTTCAATTTCGTATGTATTAACTCTGAGTCCACATTATCTATGATTTTTCTATTTTGAAAACTATTAAATTAGAAAATAAAAAAACTAGAAAAAGGATATAGAAAAGCATAAATAATGCATTTGGTACTCCAGTACTTTGCATAAAAGCGAGTGTCGTTGTGGAGTAAGATTTTGTATATATTATTATTATCAAAATTCACAATTACTTTAAATAGGAAATTAAATTACTTGGTTTTTATTAATCTATTTGTCAATTAAAAATATATAATTCTATGTATAAATCCATTTATACATTATATATATATATGGTAGTTCTGAGTGAAAATCAAGATTCTTTTAAAGTTGATCTCCACTCAAATCCGCTAATATGAAATCAACTAATTGCCTTTATGAGATATTTTTGAAAATAAATAACCAATATTCTAGCATATGATTAAAATTTTTAAAATATTAATATAGCCCGTGCAACATTCTTACAAATTAACATTCTCAAACGCAGGTGGGGTACACTGTGATTTAATCTTAATTTTCTTTAACCTTCAACTTATTGAGTTAAGTGGTAGAGATTTAGATTTCTTTTATTGCACATAGTAGTTCTCTAATATTTAAGCGAATAAAATCTATAATTGGGCTTAAACTAAACAAATAGAGCACTCTGGGGAGCTCCCACATTTATTGTAATTGACATCTGATTTATCTTTTAGTTAAACCGATATAATTAAAAAATAACTAATGATTTTTCTATAAGTAGAATCTAAACATTATAATATTAATAATAATAGCCCGTGCAACGCATGGGTTGGCGACTAGTAAACATAATATCCAAAAAAAGCCATGTTGCTTGAACTGTGGCCTTGCCAAAACGAACATATTCTCATTTCATCTTATTCCAATATGTTCCGAACATTATCTACTGAAAGGGCGCGTGAAGAAAAGATGCATCATACTTATCACCAATTTTTTAGTATGGCCGGTCAAAAGCTTCTTTAATAAGGCAAAACAATATCAAATACAAGGCTAATTGAGCATTTGTTTCCTTCTATAATATTCAATCAAAGTTCCTTGCTTAATTCAATGATACTCAAATCTCTTGTGTGTTCGAAAAAAAAGAGAGTAAAAGTTCGTTTTTACCATGAAGTAGTGAATGATCTCAGATTAGCTCCTTTTTTTAGAGTTATTGGGCACATACAATGGCAGCATACATTTTGGCTTTGAAAAAAAAAACATAAGATTTTCTTTGCTGTCCCAACTTTTTTAATGGATATAGGTGAGACACAAACTGTCTGGTGGTTGGTTAGATATATTAGCTATAAAGTATACTAGAAAGGGACTAGGCTTTGCCGCGTAATGGGTCATCTAGTAAGAAATATTAATGGGCCATCGTTTATAACGTTTGTGTAGTGATTAATATTTATTAGTAAATATATATGCTATTTGTTATATTTGTTTGTTTGCATTTGGTATCGGTGGAAATTCCTGGGAACTCAAAAAACATGACAAGCGTGGATTGGTTGACTAAGTAGACCATATAAATTTTAATACTGAATTTTAGAAGAGAAAGATTACAAAAATAATAGCAACAAAGGGTTGCCACTTTTAACCATACCATAAGTTGATAGTACCGAAATTTTGATAACTATAGAAGTTTTCACTCTCAAAAGTTCTACCAAATTTGCGAAGTGAGCATAGCTCAACTGGTTAGGTTCCTTGTGGTGGAACCAGCCCACCCGGGTTCAAATCCTAGATTTGACACAGGTGCTCGCATTTACGGCTAATTATTCTTTCAGTGGTAGGCGACGTACCCGTCGACAGCGAGGCGCCTGTGGTGACTTCGTCAATCTCAAGATGTGCCGGCCCAGTCTTCCGGAGGTGCTCATAGGGGTAGGGTGTACGTGTGTGCGTTCATAGGGGTGAGTGTGCGCACGTTGTGAGCGTGTGTTTCTCAAAAAAAAAAGTTCTACCAACTTTTGGTAATGCATAATTTAAAAAGTACGAATTACCCCCCCCCCGAACTATCGCGGTCATCCGAATTACCCCCGAACCACAAAACCGGACATTCTTCGCCCCCAACTATGCAAACCGGACAAATTACCCCCTCGAACCAATTTAGAGTGGTTTTGTCCAACGTGGCGCACACGTGGCAATCCAGTCGCCCCCCCCCCCCCGAACTATCGCGGTCATCCGAATTACCCCCGAACCACAAAACCGGACATTCTTCGCCCCCAACTATGCAAACCGGACGAATTAACCCCTCGAACCAATTTAGAGTGGTTTTGTCCAACGTGGCGCACACGTGGCAATCCAGTCAGCGTTTTTTAATAAAAAATTGTGGGGCCCATCTGCCATACTTTTCTCTTCTTCCTCTCTCTCCTCTCTCTCTCTCGCTCTTTTCTCTCTCGCGGCTCGCGCTGCGCACACGGCGAGGACGGCGCGGGGACGGGTGGTCGGCGATGGCAGAGGCAGCGAGCGCGGCGGAGGAGGTAGCGGCGGCGGCAGAACGAGGCGGCGGCGGCGGCCGGCGAAGTGGAGCAAAGTGCCCGCAGCGAGGGGCAACGGGCAAGGGCGCGGCAGGCGGAGTGGAGCGGGCGGTGGCGAGTGACCGGAGCAAGTGGGCGAGTGCGCGGCCGTCGGCAGAGTGGAGCAGAGCAGTGGCGGGAGAGGGGGAGAGGAGGCCGAGCACGACATCGTCGTCGCGCTAGACGGCGAGGTGTCGGCGTGGGTGATCGGCGTTGGCCCGTTGGTAGGAAGGCGAGAGCGTCGGGAGATACCTCGTCAGGGTGGTCCAAGTCATCATCCGGAGCGGCGGCGGCTGCGCCCCCTCCACGGTAGACCCACCGGCGGCGACGCCGACTGCCGCGCCTCTCCCCTCCCCCATCTTTCGTCGGCTGCCTCCCCTCTCCCTCTCTCCTCCTCCCGTCGCGAGGCCCTCGAGGCAGCGGAGCTCGACCGGGCTCACTGGCCGCCTCTTTCCTTTCTACCGCCGCCGGCCTATCCCCTCTTTGCAGCAGAGGAGCCTAGCGCGGCGGCGGAGGCAGCGCCCACGATGAAGCGGAGGAAGGCGCGGCCGTGAGATGGGGCTGGTTGTCATGCATGGCGTCGGCCACCGCCTCCCCTCGCCGCCGCCGCTGCCTCCTTCACCGTACCCCGCCATCGCCTCGCCTCCTCCGTGAGCAGCGTGAGCTCATGCCAACGCCTCGCCTCGCCGCCGCCGCTACCTCCTCCGCTGCGCTCACTGCCTCCGCCATCGCCGACCACCCGTCCCCGCGCCGTCCTCTCCGTGTGCGCAGCGCGAGCCGCGAGAGAGAAAAGAGCGAGAGAGAGAGAGGAAGAAGAGAAGAGTATGGCAGGCGGGTCTCACAATTTTTTATTAAAAAAAGGCTGACTGGATTGCCACGTGTGCGCCATGTTGGACAAAACCGCTCTAAATTGGTTCGAGTGGGGTAATTCATCCGGTTTGCATAGTTAGGGGTGAAGAATGTCCGGTTTTGTGGTTAGGAGGGTAATTTGGACGACCGCGATAGTTCATGGGGTAATTCGTACTTTTTCCTAAACTAAATACAATCAACACTACCAAAATTTGGTAGTGCTAAAATATACCATGCCCATAATCTTTAGTTAGCGGATATTTTGGAGAACGGTCGGTGCTCGGTAAAGTCATTATTTTGTCTTCTCCAGTAGCTATTCTACATCCCATGCCATGTATACACTCCACAGTGGCCCACTTTAGATAAGCAACAAAATAAAAAATAATTACGTACTTTTTTTTAAAATAGGACAAATAGATCCGTTATGAGTCTTCTGTAGGATAAGATCGGTTTGGTCTTGTGATAGGGGTTTGAGGAGGAACAAGAGGGGACTTCTAAAAACATAAAATGGATCTCCTTATTTACAGGGAACAAAGTGAGTGATATCTTTTGTGAGTATCCAAGGGTTACTTCTCAGTGGCGTAGCTAGGAATTTTTCGTTGGGTAGTCCTATTGCCCATGATGGAGGATGCAAAAATTTAGGTGTGGCCAAGTAACTGGTAGATAGCAAATATAATGATGCAAAAGTTATACTACGAAATTTACAAAATTTGTCCTTGGTCGTGCCTACTTATGCTACAATTTTTAATATCACCATACAATATAATATGCATTTACAAAATTGTTAAAGACCACCTAATTTAAATAAATCATCGTAACATAAGACACAATGATAAAAAAAAAAAGACAATGAACAAAGTGAGTGATATTTTGTGAGTATCCAAGGGTTACTTCATTACTTCTTTATGTTCTAAAAGTGCTAGGTATGATTTTTCTAGACATTTCTGATAGGATACGTACACGGGAGACATGTAGGAGTTCTTGCCAATGGATACATATGTTGCATGTTACTCCCTCCTTTCCAGAAAAAATCAACCTAGTACTGGATATGACATTATCTAGATTCGTAGTACTGGAATATGTCATAGTCAGTCCTAGATTCGTTTTTCGTGGGAATGAGGGAATATATGGCTTATTTTCAGCAGGACACATGGCAGAATTTTAGAGATGTCTAACTTAATTTTTAGAGACTTTTTACAGTCCTTGAGGGGAGGCAGTACCATATCTTGGCCATTGGTTTCGCCCAATCTAACGGCTGAAAATGGTTGGTACCGCGCGGTACCGTGCCTTCCTCCGAGCCGGTACCAAATGACTTTTGAAGGTGGGAGGGCAAAATTGTACATTCGCATACCGATTAGGAGTGGAACACCGCGTGTCTGCCCCAGTCGTCGCCACAAACTGAGCAACCCTAGAGGTGGCCACGAGCTCGTGGCTGATGCGGCGACCTCCCGAGCGGCGGCGACCTCCCGAGAGGTGGGCCGATGCAGGGTTGTGGTCCCGCCGACGAACTATCCTACCTCCTCTCTCCTCTCGTACAATAGAGGCGGCGGCCATGGGAGTTGCGCAGAGGCCGCGAGAAACCTCTCAGATGCAGAGGTGGCGGACCAAAGTCGGCTCCTCCCACCACCTTTTGGAGCCTCCTCCACCTTTCCCATCTGTGTCTCCCTTCCTCATCCCCTGCCCCTAGCGCCTTAACCATCCCGTCGTCCAGATCCGGCCAAGGACCGGAGCAGGGTTGGAAATTTCGGACTGAAATTTTTGAAATTTCGAAAATTTTGGTCATTTCGGTCACCCCCGATACGATATTATTTCGACCGAAATTTTTCATTTTTTCATGAATTTGGGTAATATTTGTTCAAATTCAACTAAATTTTGCTTAAAATTTCGGAAATATCATATCGAAATTTCCGAAAATTTCGGGATTTCGGTGACCCCCTATACAAAAGCGTCAACCGATAGAGTCAACCCTGGTCTGGAGCGCCAGATATTGCCATGAGGTACACGGCGACGAGCTCAGCTCGGAGAACAGATTGACCTTGGGGCTGCGGCGCAACGACCTACCACTATCCTCCCTAGCGCTGCTACTGGAAGTGATGACCGTTGGGCTGGTCGCCTTGTGTAAGAAGAGGATGGGGAAGCTGCCCGGCATCCATCAGGTACGAAGCTGATGCCAGCAGCAGCTGTGAGCCTGCAAGCGCATCACCGTCCCCATACTTGGGGTCACCAGTCGATGTCGTCTATGAGTGTATGACTTGATCTGTAATTTTTTTAGGCTGTACATAGTGGAGTATATTTCGCTGTAGGTGAAATCTAATTTTTTTTTCCTCCCAATATCTCAAGCACGGACCTTTTCTTCAGCAAATTAACCATGATCAAAGAAAGGGTAAAAGGATTTGTAAGATCTTGTAGTCTTGCCCTTGTTTAGTTCCAAACTTTTTCTTCAAACTTCTAACTTTTCCATCACATCAAAACTTTCCAACACACATAAACTTCTAACTTTTTCATCACATCGTTCCAATTTCAACCAAACTTCCAATTTTGGCGTGAACTAAACACACCCTTTGTTCAGGCACGATTTCTACCTCTGACATGCCAAAACCTGGCGATTCTTGAGTGCTAGAAGGAACTTGCATGGTGGAATATGTCTTGGTCTATTCTGTCAGTTACTATGTTTTGTTGCAGAAGCTATTTTGTCAGTTATGTATGTGGTTGCCGGAATCGATATTGTTGGAATCTGTCTTGAGCTATTTTGTCAATTATCTACAAATAGGTAATTGACAGAATGACAATCTGTCATGGATGTCCATAAATATTGGGGAGATTTTGCCAAGATATTAAAGAAATTCCTAGTGAACTCTCTTATTCATGTAAAACTGCATTTGGTTGTGAGGTTTAGCTGAGATTTTCTGAGTTCTGAAAATTTTCGAACCTTTTCGGAACTAGTGAATCGAGCCATGCACAGGGAGTTCCATCACGCCAAAGGAAGGTCACCCTGGAGACGTCTCTTTCTTCTCCTACAAGCTCCTCCCAAATGCTGTGTTTCTCCAATCACTCCATCGAATGGCCTCCGATGGCCCTGCAAGAGAGAGGGCAGGGATCTTGAGCGGAGCAGGGCTGGCTGTATCGACATGACCCGGAGAGAAATACGAGGACGAAGACTTGGGAAAGGGGTAAAAAGTCATGGGGACTTGTTGTGTCAACAAATGTCCCCATACCAATCTTACCCCTGTGAAATCAACGGTGGGATTGAAGTGGTACCTCAAGGTACCTGGTACCTCGTATGGCCCGTTTGGTTGGAGGGAGTTTTTAGGAGGGATTGGGAGTTTAGAGGGATGAGGCTATTAAGTGTTTTGTTTGGTTGGGAGACATGAAAATTTTAGTGGGATGGGGATGGGGAATTGAGGAAGGAACTCCCTTCTTTTCAATACCTTGGTAGGGGCAGGTAATTGGGAGGAAATTCCTCCTTTACTTTATGTAAGCAAATCTCAGCCATCCGTTTTTATTAATGATAATCTCCAACTAAACTCTCTATCAATTTCCATCACCTCTATCAAACAAGATATTGGGATTAAAATTAAATTCCCATCTTAATCTCATCATCAATTCTCTCGTGTAAACTCCCAATCCCTTCCCTTGAGTTACCAAACAAGCCGGTAGTACCTCCTCAAGGATGGTAAAAACTCTCAGAGATATGTTTAGTGTGGGAGTTTCCGGATTCTCCTCTCACCCTGCCCGTTTGGTTGGAGGGAGTTTTTAGGAGAGATTGGTAGTTTAGAGGGATGAGGCTATTAAGTGTTTTGTTTGGTTGGGAGACATAGGAATTTTGGTGGGATGGGGATGGGGAATCGAGGAAGGAACTCCCTCCTTTTCAATACCTGGGTAGGGGCAGGTAATTGGGAGGGAATTCATCCTTTATTTTTTCTAAGCAAATCTCAGCCATCCGTTTTTATTAATGACCTAATCTCCAAATAAACTCCCTATCAATTTCCATCACCTCTACCAAACAAGATATTGGGATTAAAAATCAAATTCCCATCTTAATCTCATCATCAATTCCCTCGTGTAAACTCCCAATCCTCTTCCCTCGAGTTACCAAACAAGCTGACAGTGTATCTTCTTCTCCTTATTAATCAAACAATGCACAGATCTCCTATGTGTTCGAAAAAATATATTCACATGGTTACGACATTAATTTGGAAGGCATGGTTAAATATAAGGAAAATAACTAGGTTTTTCCTTTTCATGGATAACCATGCTAAATTCAATTGGAAACTTTGATTGCTAAGTCTCCTATTTGAAAGATGTTTCCTCTGTGCAGGGTTGGAATTAAGCTACCGACGGTTGAAGTGCGGTATGAGAATCTGAACATTGAAGCAGAGTCGTATGTGGGCAGGAGGGGACTTCCCACCATTCTCAATACATATACCATCATAATGGAGGTATTTGCATGAATGAACTATGAGAAAATTACTACATTCATAAGAAAAAATGTCTCCATCTATCTGTTATAGGACAAAATTATAATAATTTAGATGAAAAGAAAGACTCTATCGGGGTTGATCAATGAGATGGTTACTACTTTGTGATTATCAGACTTCTTAAGCCCGCACAAATCAAGAAACTGCTATGTAAACTGATCAAGCTAGAAAATTTCAACATGAAATTCACAGGTTTTCATTGATAATAGAGCGGTAATCACGGTCACTAGGAAGCAATTTTAAGTGACATCTTGTGGAGCACGGTCTCCATGTTTAATACAACTTTGTAAGCATTAATTCAAAACTTGTAAAACAATTCTGTGTTTGTTCAATTCAATTATAATGGTTTCTATGAATCTTAACAACCGAAAACTAGTTTTTATTCCATCAATGAACTTTGCGACATCCTAGAAAGTTGCTTCCCATTATCCGTAGTTAATGCTAATTCTCTCCTCTGTTATGAAGCCACATCACCCCAAATGGTTTTTTTTTTTTTGCACCATGGTCAATCGTCCATGATGAGCCCATCAACATTTTCTCACTTATTCCTAACATTTTTTACTACACCACATCAATTATTTCTGAACTTTTGGATAAAAATTCACTTTGCATCATCATGTTTACTTGTCGCCATGCAACTTTTCTATTCCAATGCACAAAGTCTATGTAGTTTCAATGAAACAAGAAATCTATGTGGCAGAGAGTGCCTGCCAACTACGCATTTTCCATGAGTTCCATATGCAGATCTAACTCATGGAATTTGTAAATACTTGATTGCTTTTAGTTACCAGATGACATTAGGCTTGTGCTGACCCATATTTTATTCCATTTTTTAATATTACATTAGGTTTCCCTTATTTTACATAGTTCAATGTATCACACAAAGGTGCAACTGACAACTAGCTACCTCTAAACAGGGCCTGACAAATGCTCTTTGCATTACAAAAAAGATAACACACAAAATACCAATCCTTCACAATGTGAGTGGGATTATCAAGCCTCACAGGTAACTTCTTAGTAATTGTTAGTTTACAAAATATGTCCATGCAACCTTGTCCATGCGGCATATAACCTTGTCCATGTTGTTTTCAGAATGACCTTGTTGTTAGGCCCTCCAGGTTCAGGAAAAACATCACTATTATTGGCCTTGGCTGGAACATCAACCTTAAAGGTTATTTTGTTTATGTTTTTCACATACAACTCTTCTTTAGTACATTGCAATATACTTTAAGTATTAATATGAGGAAACATTGCAATTATAAAAGGTATCTGGAACAATAACTTACAATGGGCATTCAATGGAGGAATTTGTGCCCCAAAGATCTGCAGCTTATGTTAGCCAACATGATGTACATATGGCTGAACTGACAGTTCGGGAGACAGTCAATTTCGCTGCAAAGTGTCAAGGGGTTGGCCATCATTATGGTAAGATAGGAGAAATGGAGAGATTGATACTCATCAACATTAATAAAATATCATATTAAAACATTAACATTTTCTAGAAAATGCTTAGACTTGCTAATGGAACTGTTGAGGAGAGAGAAGGAACAAAATATTAAACCAGATCCAGAAATTGATATATATTTGAAGGTACAATGCAGTTCTTAAATCACAACTAACTTTATCCAGTGTTGAGCTATCTCTAGTACGGTTGTTTTTACCATTTATTGATGTTCCACTAAAAGGTTTGAGGAATTGCACTTTATCATTTTGCTTATGCAGGCAGCTACAACAGGAGAGCAGAAAGCTGAGGTGGTCACAAATCACATACTAAAGGTGTATGAGCACTGTCTAGTTATATAGTTCTATTGTAGTGTTACAATAAATTTCACAATTGAAATCCGTATGCCATTTCCCAATAATTCTTTACTTTTCTAACTATCGAAGATTTTGGGATTGGATATCTGTGCCGACACAATAGTAGGGAACAATATGCTGAGAGGCATATCAGGAGGGCAAAAAAAGCGACTAACGACAGGTAATGTATCATTGGAGTTATTAGAGTGCATGATGGTTACAATTTCTGATCCACTCCCTAATATTGATGCCACAGCTGAGATGATTGTTACACCAGGACGAGCACTTTTCATGGATGAGATATCAACTGGACTTGATAGCTCGACAACATTCCAGATAGTTAACACCATCCGACAAACCATTCGCATTCTTGGTGGAACAGCAGTTATTGCTTTGCTACAGCCCGCACCTGAGACATATGAATTGTTTGATGATATAATTCTACTATCAGATGGTCAAGTTGTCTACAATGGCCCTCGTGATCATGTGCTTGAGTTCTTTAAATCGGTTGGATTCAAATGCCCTGAGAGAAAATGCGTAGCTGACTTCTTGCAGGAAGTGAGTTTTACCATGGTTTGACCTTAGCATTATTTTTGGTCAAGTGCTTAACTATGACTAATTATAAGTGGCTTATTTTAGGTTACATCTAGGAAAGATCAGAAACAATACTGGATAGGTAGTGATGACACATACCAATATGTTCCTGTTACGATGATTGCTGAGGCATTTCAGTCTTTCCATGTCGGTCAAGCAATCAGAAGTGAGTTGGCAATCCCATTTGAGAAGAGCAAGAATCACCCCGCTGCGCTGGCAACATCTAAGTATGGTGTTAGCATGAAAGAACTACTCAAAGCAAACATTTATAGAGAGATATTGCTAATGAAAAGAAATTCGTTTTTGTATATATTCAAGGCAATTCAGGTGATTCTTAAAAACCAAAGGTTGTTTCATTATAGAAAGATAACTCATAAGCTTTAAAAGGTCAAAGTTAATTGGCCTCTTATTATATTATTTCCCTTAATTGTTCAGCTAAAACTGGTCGCAATAAATGCAATGACTGTGTTTATCCGAACCAATATGTATCGTGACTCGATAGAAAATGGGAGGTCATACATGGGAGCACTATTCTATGGAATGATGATGATTGTGTACAGTGCTTTGGCAGAAATGGGACCAGCTATTGCGAAGCTCCCAGTTTTGTTCAAGCAAAGAGATCTATTATACTACCCATCATGGACATATTCCTTGCCATCTTGGATCATTAAGATCCCTATCTCCTTCCTCAACACAACAGTTTGGGTCTTCCTAACATACTACGTCATTGGATTTGATCCAAATGTACTGAGGTAAGGAAAACAAAATATTACCATAAATAAATTCTTGTAATGAATACACTATAAGATTAATGAAAACAATGCAATGCTACAGATTTTTCAGACAGTTCCTTGTACTTTTTGTTTTGTGTGAGGTAATATATGCACTTTTCCGCTTCATTGTTGCCCTTACAAGGCATCCGGTTATTGCAAGCAACATGGGCCCATTCTGCATCCTCATTTTTATGCTTTCATGTGGATTCATCTTGACTAGAGGTATGCAAATAGTTTAATGAATTACCATATGATGCTTCTGTAAGTTTTGATACTAATTCCACAATGTATGTAGTACTTTTATCTCTGTTATATGTCTGTATGATTCAACAGATGATGTCAAGAAATGGTGGATATGGTTGTATTGGATATCACCCCTAATGTATGCCTTAAACGCTTTAGCCGTAAATGAATTCCTAGGTCAAATCTGGAACAAGGTAAACATATACTTATGGAATCGATTAAAAGCCATATATTTGAATTTGCCTGGCTAAAACATTTTGTTATTGTTAAACAACAGTCAATACTTGGTTACAAAGGACCACTTGGAAGGCTAGTTTTAGGATCTAGTAGTTTTCTTCCTGAGACCAAATGGTATTGGATTAGTATTGGCGCCTTGCTCGGATATGTGCTTTTATTCAATGTCCTCTACACCATATGTCTCACATTTCTCACACGTGAGTTATTAAAAAAAGCCAATTTTTTCATTAGTAAAATTTATTCTTTCAAATGATCTATAAATTCTAATTTTATGCACCATGCACTCTATAGTATTTAGCAGGAGCCAACCAACAAAGCCTCAGGAAATGTTGCAGATAAAACAACATAATTTAACTAATGAAGTTTTGGAAGCATCGTCTGGAGGGCGTGCTGCCTGCAATACAATATGTAAATTTTTTGATTCACCTATCAAAAGACTAAACATGTCATAACATGATGAGATGCCATTCAAAAGTTAATTTTCATTTGTGCTGTGTCTGGTAGATGCTAAGGAAATCATCAATGATGAAGCAAATTCGTACCATGCAACAAGACATTCTAGTGCTGGAAATAAAGGAATGGTTCTCCCTTTTGTACCTCTTTCCATCACCTTTGAAGACATAAGATATAGTGTAGACACGCCAGAGGTACAAAAATATTGCAAAATATTGTTGAGACATGCTTGCTCTCTCTCTCTGCATAATTGCCTATATTTGCACCATTTGCGAGCAAACTCTATATAATAGTTGTTCTAATCCTGCAATAAAACTTGTAGGCATTTAAAGCAAAAGGTATGACAGAGGGTCGACTGGAACTATTGAAAGATATCAGTGGTTCTTTTAGGCAAGGAGTACTTACAGCTCTTATGGGTGTCAGTGGTGCGGGAAAGACAACACTGCTGGATGTGTTGGCTGGGAGAAAAACTAGTGGATATGTACAGGGTAGTATTACCATCTCTGGCTACCCAAAAAAGCAAGAAACTTTTGCCCGAATTTCAGGATATTGTGAACAAAATGACATCCATTCACCAAATGTAACTGTCTATGAGTCCCTTATGTTCTCCGCATGGCTTAGATTACCTGTTGAAATTGATTCTGCGACAAGAAAGGTAAGTCAAGTACAAGTAATAACTACTCTCTCTTTATTTGAATACAAAGTAGTATATAAGAATGTAGATTTTGTGAACTGATCTATATTGTCTCACATGATGCTACAAATGAAAAACAAAATTGATAGAGATGGAATTTTTATGAAAAATACGCGACGATGTGTTGCTTTTTCTTTATCTTGTAGTAGTTTTTAAAAGGAATATTCATGTATCTTTTTGACATGGTTTCTAGATGTTTGTTTATGAAGTCATGGAGCTGGTGGAGATTCTCTCCTTAAAAGATGCACTGGTTGGATTACCTGGCGTTAGTGGATTATCATCTGAACGAAGGAAAAGACTAACAATAGCAGTGGAACTAGTTGCAAACCCATCCATTATATTTATGGACGAACCAACATCTGGACTTGATGCACGAGCAGCAGCCATTGTGATGAGAGCAATAAGAAATACGGTGGACACAGGAAGAACCGTTGTTTGCACAATTCACCAACCAAGCATTGAGATATTTGAATCTTTTGATGAGGTGAATGAAACTATAACAATATTGTGCATTTGATCTTTCAAGAAAAGAAAAAGTAAATCATTGGTGAGTAAATATTGTTTGCACACTCACTCAATTTATTCTAATATGGTTCTTTGTTGCAGCTCTTCCTAATGAAACAAGGAGGTGAAGAGATTTATGTAGGTCCTATAGGACGACAATCATGTGAATTAATTAAATATTTTGAGGTAAGAAAAAAACACATAAAACAATACAATTTTGCATTTTTGCTGTACGAAACATGCTATTGAACTCCTTTTATTTTCTAAAGGCTATTCAAGGTGTCAGCAAGATAAAAGATGGCTACAATCCTTCAACATGGATGTTGGAAGTGACTAGTACAACGCAGGAACAAAGAACTTGCGTGGACTTTTCTCAAATATACAAGAATTCTGAGCTATATAGGTAGGTATTGGGTAGTGCTTTAATTGTTGTCCCATTAACATAGCATCTATGTGCAAAGCCAACTTTCTAGTATGTACAGAATATCCGTGATGGTATGTGTAAGAAGTGGGTTCTACTAATGATAAAAAAAGGAAATAATGAGACAATGTAGTGGCGAAAGCAAAAATATTTCCTATATGAATTGCAGAAAGCGATGAAATCATAATATCAAACTGGAAATGCCTCAAATTTATTATTCTTCCACAATTAATGTTTCCATTTATGAAAATGGTAATAGGAAACATCATTGTTTCACAATGTTACTAGTTTGCTTTCATTACAGGAGGAACAAAAATTTGATTAAGGAGTTAAGTGCACCTCCTGAAGGTTCAAGCGACTTATCATTTCCAACTCAATATTCACAGCTTTTTCTTACACAATGGTTGGCTTGCCTATGGAAGCAACATCTATCGTATTGGAGAAATCCTCCTTATATTGTTGTGAGGTACCTCTTCACTATTGTAGTTGCACTCTTGTTCGGAACCATGTTCTGGGGTATTGGCAAAAAAAGGTAATTAACTGCAATAAACAAATGCAAGTAAATAATATATATATATATATATATATATATATATATATATATATATATATATATATATATATATATATATATATATATATATATATATATATATATATATATATATATATATATATATATATATATATATATATATCTCAAGTCCATCCATTGCAGTTTACAAAAGATATTCCATTGCTGCAGACAAAATCAACAAACCTTGTTCAGTATCATGGGTGCCATGTATTCGGCATGTATGGCAATGGGGGTGCAGAACTCTAGTTCTGTTCAGCCAGCTATCTTTGTTGAGGCGCACGATCTTTTACAGGGAAAGAGCATCACACATGTACTCTGCTTTGTCGTACGCCTTGGGACAGGTAAAGTTTGTTGGCATCATAATCATTTTGTAAATATATGCATGCGAGTCTTGATAAAATGTTTTAACATACTATTATTTTTTTATACAAAACCAAGGCTCTCAGTAAGTGGAAAGGAATGGTGAAACAAAAAGCCTTCTTGACATCTAGTTTCATTGCAGGTTGCAATTGAATTTCCATACATTTTTCTTCAGACCATAATATATTGTGTGCTAGTGTATGCCATGGTAGGGTATGAGTGGACATGTGCCAAATTTCTTTGGTACCTCTTCTTCATGTTCTTCACACTATCATACTTCACATTTTATGGCATGATGATGGCGGGTTTGACTCCAAACAATGCCATGTCTGCTGTTGTTTCCACGGCATTCTATAACATATGGAACCTTTTCTCAGGATTTCTAATACCACGGATTGTACGTATACCAGCTTTTCTCAAGTATCTAATTGTACATTGTTCGTGGCTAAATTATCTCACATCCACTAATTTTTCTAATATGGCTCCGTTTACTACAGAGAATTCCAGTATGGTGGAGGTGGTACTATTGGATGTGCCCTGTTGCTTGGACACTCAATGGATTGCTTACATCACAGTTTGGGGATGTAAATGACAAGTTTAATAATGGCGTGAGTGTATCTGACTTTATCGAGAGCTACTTTGGTTACAAGCAGGACTTGTTGTGGGTGGCCGCTGTGGCAGTTGTCTCCTTTGCTATTCTCTTTGCCTTCCTTTTTGGACTCTCACTTAGGCTATTCAACTTCCAGAAGAGATAAGTAAGGAAGACCATGTCGAGTTTCAGACTTTGATCAAATATTGGTTATCATAGATGTTTTACAGTATGTGCATAATGGCATAATGGCATATAACATGCTTACAAGCATCTGTTTTGCCAATATAAAATGCAGCCGTGCCGAGTGAGTTTGTTTAATGGCTGTTTGCAAAATTGGCTCTCCTATACCCCTCATTCTCAACTTTTATCCTTTATTTTTCCTGGTAGTAATCAGGTGAAAAGATGGTTTTTTCCATTGCATGTAATTTATATGAACCAATAAATCTTCTTGACTACTAGTAAACAAATAATAGATTAAATTTTCACAATAAAGGTTAATATGTACCCAAAACAAAAGAAGAAACAAAAAATATTTTGGGGGCAAGATTGTAAATTTGAGTAAAGTGCATAGCCAGTTCCTATTCTTGTTCGCACCTATCATCTCGATCCCCAAACTCTTAAAATACATATCTTGGTGCTATAAATTGTTAAAGTGTGTTATTCTGATCCCAAATTGCCATGAACCCCCAAATCATAGGTGACATGCCATGTGGATGCTGACATGTGTCACACTCCACCTTTGCATCATCTAATAGTGACACTAGAGGGGATGAGCTGCAAGAGATCTGCGTGAACCGAATCCAATGGAACCACTCTTCCGGTACCAGCAATAGGACACGATTGCTCATACATGCGGTCAACTAAGATGAATCTATTCAACTGAATATGATACCTTATAGAAGGTCACACCTTCAAAACGACTCCAAAAGTGTCACGGGCAAGTAGAGAAGCAGCAGCAGAAGTTAGCGCAGCTAGACCCTATCCACGAGCAATGGTTTGGGATTAAAAAGAAACCCTAACCTTCAACTTCACTCTTCTTGGGGGAGGGGAAAATAACAATGGCTGAGTAAATACATACTCCACAAGCCACGGGAAATTTGAGTATGCAGGCTCCAAATGACAGTTGGTTTTGTTTTGTAAACTTTTAAAAATATATTTTGAAAAACAAACTAAGTGTGGCGTTGTTTACCATGTGATTGGATGGAGTTTCTCGCTTCCATCCTGTCTACGAATTGCTTTGCAACAACTCAAGTGGATGAAAAAAAATTTAGTTGATGACCACTATTATGTCGGCTGTCGTACCATGACTCTAGCACATAACCTTCTATCCTTAGGCAGTTCCCAACTCAATCGGTGTCCATTAGTTTCTTTTCACTTTTTAACCACTGGGCATCATCCCATCTAATCATCTCATCTCTTTGGCTCCCAGAGCCAACCATATTCTCCAACACACTAGTGTGGCCCTACAAATTGGGAGAAATATAATCAAAGGGTAACTTCCTTCTGATTTCTTGTCCAAAATAATTTCCAACGACATAGACTATGTGCAAACGAAAGAGAACCAAACAAAACCCTAAAAATAAAACAATATTATTAATAACAAATAGTACGATTGGATAGATCTCATTTTTAGAAAAAATTGAAGGCCTTAACATGGTCGATTCGAGTTACAAATAGGGAGTATGATTTTTGGATGATTATGATTTTCTGAAATATACCAAAAATGATTTATTTGGAGTATAAGGGGAATAATAATATTCCCATGACAGGTTGGCTCAAGGGTCGGTGAGAAAGGGAAGTAAAATAGACTTTGTAGGGGTGAGATGTTGGTTGGTGCACTCAGGCAGGCCCATTGGCTCCAACCCATTTATGAAAGTAGCCAGTTGAGGGAGAGATAGTGGACTTGGAAAGGTGGAAGAATGAGGTGGGCCACTACCTGTGTGGGCTACCAGGCTGGCCCATAAGGCATCGACCTGGTCTACGGCTAACGCAACTCGGTGGCACGGAGTTGGCCCGCCCATCGCAGCCGCATCGGCCTAGTACGGGAGGGTTTGACCGTCCCCAATCAACGGCTGGTGACAGCAAGGAGTTGCAGGGATGATGGTGACTCGGTGAGTGTGACAAGTGGCTTGGATGGGTAGGAAGGTCAAAGGTGCACGATGGCAGTGAGAGAAAGCCAACACACGGCAGTGGCTGATTGTGGCAATGGTGCCGTTGCATCGAAGTGGGAGAGAGAGGATGGATTAGAGAGCTCATCGGAGGGAGTTCTATAGCGGTAGAGACAAAACAGACCTCGCAGCGCTCCAAATTGTATGGAGCGCAGCGAGAAAGTGATTGGCCGAGGGGGATAGGAGGCATGACTGAGGCAGAGGGAGGACAAGCGAGAATCCTGTTACGCGCGTACGCACCGGCAAACCAAGTCGCGCGCACGGGGCTAGGTTTTCTTTTTTCTTTTCAGGACTTTTTTCTTTACCGGATATGCCTATATTAACGTAACTAACTAATCTGATTAGTTGATTAGTTTTAGATAATAACGATAATTAAGGAAAAATTAAGGACGTTCTTTTTGTATTACTAATAGATTGAAAAGAAAACTATACATGCAGTTAAATTTTGAAAACTTTCAACTTTTCATCTCAAATTTGAAAAACTTTCAACTCAAATTTGAAAACTTTCAACCCAGATTTGAAAACTTTCAACTCAGATTCGAAAACTTTCAACCCAAGATTTGGAAACTTTCAAACTAGATTTGAAAACTTTCAACCCAAAATTTGACAACTTTCAACTCTAGATTTGAAAACTTCCGACTCCGATTCGAAAACTTTCAACTCAGATTCGAAAACTTTCAGCTCGAGATTTGAATACTTTCAAATCAGATTTAAAAATTTTCAAGTTAAGATTTAAAAACTTTCATCTCAAAACATATTGAAAAAATAAGTGTGCTAAAGATTAAAAAAAGTAATCAGAAAAAAAAAACGCAAAAGAAACAGCGAAAAACAAATCACCAAAAAAAGGAAAAAAAATGGGCTGGTGGGCCTTTTGGGTTGGGAGCAGCTGGCGCACGCGCGTGCCAACTAGCAACCCCCGAGGACAAGGGGGCAACGTGCTTTGCATGAAGCACGGGGTGCTGTGGAGCTGCAATAGGTGGAGGCAGGAACTCGACAATCAGGTGTGGTTTCTCGATATACTGGGAGGGCATAGGTAGGGGGTATTGACTGTATAATTGTACAATTATAGGTGTAGACTAAAATGACTATATACTAGAAGTACAGAAATGATGCTTTTCTTTTTTTTCTCCAATTAGCTTAGATTATTATTTGAGTGAGTGTCTTCTGGTTAGTTCCTTATGTGTGTTAATCGATCCTAACACCTGAATTGATTAACCCCCGCATTAGACTTTGATCTACATATATGATGAAAATTATTAACATAGTACTCTCTTATCATATTTTCCCACAGGATTAAATAAATATGATACCTTGGAAATACTTCCGGGTGAAATACTATATCCATGCGCTTGCGGATTATATCTGTAATAAAGAATACCGAGTAATATTTCAAGAGCCACTAGAGGGAATTATATTTCTAGTAATGTTGTTAAGAAATATCAACACCACGCACCAGATCTATGCGTGGGGAGGGCGGCCAGCCACCGGATATGTGAGGCACACAGCCGCCGCTACCGGTTCCTTGTGGGGGTTGTCCACCACCCGCCGTCCATGCCCTTCACCGCCGGATGGGGCCACCGGGTGCGGGGGAGGATAGAGGAGGCCGCCGCGCACCATCGCCCTCACCCGCTGGTGCCCACGCCTGCCATCGCCGTCGTCCACGCCCGCCGCTGCCGCCAATGCTCACCGTTCAGGACAGAGGAGAGGGGAAAAGAGGAGCCGGGAAAGGAAGAGATTCGGTGAGGCCGTGAGAGAGGAGAGGAGTGGTGGAGATGAGTGGGTGGGAGGGGGGGCGGTGGAGGGGAGAACAAATAAAATGAGTGAGAAGAGAAGTGTTGTTGCGTACGGGTGAGTTAAGACCCCGCATGTGAAAATCCTTATTTTCGCGTGCCGATGTTTTAAGTGGTCCGTTTGGAAAAAAAATAATTTTTGTGTGTGAGTCTATTAAAGAGCCGTATGCGAAAATTGGGGTCAATTTTTGCGGACGCAGACACTTATGGCCCGTCTACAACCTATTAGGGTGCTTGTCCATGAAAATCATTTTTGCACTAGTGTAATTCAAGTTCCAAGCGTAGTCATCGGAGTGTAATTTAGTTTTTCCCTGCTGATTCTAGACTAGTGCTTATCACGGTTACTCAACTGATCGGTAATGCAAAAAAGATATTCACGTCTGCTCAGGACGGGAACTATTATTTAATGAAGGAAAAAATACGAATTACCCCCTGAATTATCGCGGTCGACGGAATTACTCCCGTAAATCCGAAAACCAGACATCGTTCACCCTGAACTTTTAATACCGGACAAATTACCTCTCTCGACCCAATCCAGAGCTGTTTTGTTCTACGTGGCGTACGCGTGGCAGTCCAGTCAGCATTTTATTTATAAAAAAATATGGGACCCACCTGTTATACCCCTATCACAAAAGCATAAGTCCCTATGAGAGAAACTAAAATTTTTGTGAGAGGGACTATAGTCCCTCCTTCCCAAACACCACTTTTTTTCCTTCTTCCTTCCTAAACAAGCAGTGATCTGATGACATTTTCGGCCCAGGGCCGTATATGGTGGATGATTCTACTCTACTTTTAATTTTATTTGACGCGAGTGGTTTCTACAGCTGACGTGTATGTGGTCAACGTACCGTTTCAAATTGAGAGAGTTTGTAGCATGGACATTTTTGCTACTGTGCCACCTCTGTTTCGTACGGGCTAATAAGTCACTACTATTGAAACTCAGCTTCGTCAGTTCACAACCGTGCTAAGCTCTATATTGCCACGTGCTAAGCAAATTTAAGTATTTTTTTTAGAATCACACAGTACAACGCAAACACTCACAATCACTCACAACGTACACGCACTCGCTCCTATGAACGCACGCACGCAAACCTTACCCCTATGAGCATCTTCGAAGACTGGGCCGGCAAAATATAATTTAAAGCGCATATATATATATATATATATATATATATATATATATATATATATATATATATATATATATATATATATATATATATATATATATATATATATATGAAAATTATATCCTACTACCGAGAGTAAATATACATGTATTACAATTCATTATGTGCTCGCTAGCTACGACTTCGACGCCGGTGTTATATATGTCAGAAGAAGAAGGACCGGCGTTATAAATTGTCGATCCGTCGTAGTAGAATTCACCGTCGGGATCAAGAACTTGTTCGTTGATGAATCGCATCAAGTTGTTCTTGAGCAGCCACGATAAATTTCTTGTGTGTGAGGTTGTCCCTCATGTGAATAACCTATGAATATATGAAATTAATAAACAAGAAATTGATATGTACGTAATGAAATTTTGAATGGTTTATATGTACATTGTGCTCTCTTGTGGTATAGATTTGGGTTGATAGGATGTGTATACAGTCGGGTACAAAAATTTGCATACGGACTTTTTAACAAACAGATCCGCATACAAAAACAGACTTTTTTTTATGCCTCTTAACAGGTTCGCTTGTGAAATGAATTTTCGCATACGGGCCTATATTAATTGGATACATTTCAAATCTCTTTACATATAGGTCTTCTTTGCATGTGATAAAAAAGGTGTGTTCACGAAAAAACATTTTCTTTATAGTGGCATCCTATATATTTGTAAAGGGTGTGTTTCCACTAATTGTTATAGTATTATTTCTGTTTTTTCTCATTAAACCACATCATCTCAAGTGTTCCTAATGCTTGGATTATTGATCTATGGTACAAATCTTTATTATGAAGTCATATCATCTTAATCTTATATTTGGATGATTCATCTATATCATTATTTTTCATCTCTAATTGAGCCACATCACCTTAGGCTATATCTATAGATGGCCATATGGCCCGAGGCCCACGGCCCGGTCCGAAGCATGCAATTTTGGCCTGGTCCAAGCATAGCATGACTCGACTAGGGTCGTGCCCATGCCGGCCTGGCCCGACAGCCGGGCCGTGCCTGGGCTGCACCCTCAGCATGGTAGGCCGGCCCGGTACGGCCCGATCAAATAAAAAAATATAAGGATGCAAAATAGACTTAAATAATCGTATAAGGCAAGGCCCAAGACAAGATATACAAGATAGATTTATTTTCCAGCCATTTAAACACAGCGCACATTGTTGAGGGACCAAAAATAGACTTTTTCTGTGAGGAAGCACGATAGACCGTCGTGCCTTCGGGCTCCTCGGCCCAGGCACGGCCGGGCTTGGGCCGTGCCATGCCGGGCCCAGATGGCCATCTATAGATATAGCCTATAGGCCGGCCACAGGCCAGCCCCTATCAGGATATGCGTTTCACAACGATTGACAGCGAACACTGGTGGTGTACTGTGCACAGATATGCGAGATGTGTGTGCATATTCTTCAACGTAATCGATCGAAAATTAACGACCAGTGTGGCCTCTTGGCGTACGTGTCCCGTCCCACCCGCTCGCTCTCCCGGCCCGGGTCGGTCCATCGCCGCGCGACCGCGAGCTATCCATCGATAGACGCCGCGTCGCTCGTGTCTCGCGAGCTACCGCGCGCGTCAAGCGCATCGCAGCAGGCGCATGCAGCGATCCACCCCTCGCTTTTCAGTTTTGTCCCCGTAATCCACCGTACTATACGGACGACGACGCGGTGCCCGCCGTGTACTCACTCGCGCGCGATCGCCCCGCGGACGACGCAGCCGCCACACGGACGACGCGGCCCCTGCGCACGCACGCGCACCCCACGGGAAACTACGCGCCCCGCGGTCCGATCGACCTGCCTATATGGCTATATAGGACCTGCCTAGACGTGGTCGCGCCAGCCTTCAATTGATCGATGGATTTAATTAACAGCAGGAGTAGCTACCAAGCATTTGCAGGGGTAGTAGTGACCGGCCTATTGGCTATTGCATGAGTTTTCCAAACCTGGGGCCGGCCGGTTTTGCAAACCAGCCCTGGGAAAGGCCGGACAGCTGAGCTACCCCAAAGTTCTTGCACAATTTTTGACAATTTGACCCTCTGCAAAAACTAATTTTGCAAATGAATCGTGACCAAAACTTATTTAAAAAGGAAAAAGTACGAATTACCCCCTGAACTATTGAGGTCGACCGAATAACCCCCTCAAACTTGAAAAGCAGACATTTCGTACCCAAAACTAATAAAACCATGTATTTAACCCCCCTAAGCTGATTTGGGGGCGGTTTTGACTGGGGAGGTGGACACGTGGTCGTCCAACGTACGTGGCGACCCCTGCCATGTCAACCTAGCCCCACACGGATAACCCGACCGGCGCCATCCCCCTTACTCTCTCTCGACAAAATTTCCCCTTTCCTCTATAAACCCTAGTCGGCGGCGACTAGGGCGGCGATTGCGGGGGTGACTCCGGTGACGGTGGGCGGTGACTTCGGCGACGGGACGGCGGCACGCTCTGAGGCAGAGAGGGCGGCGCGTTCTCAGGCTGTCTCAACCCACGACGATGTCGAGGAGCTCAGGTACGTCGCAGGGCTTGTCTTCGTCTTCTTGGGCTGGACGTGGTGAGGGAGGAAGGCGTCACCTGCCGGTGCCATATAGGGAGGGGCCTCTTGATTACGAGCCTCCAGTTTTTTGTGAGTGTAAAATGAAGGCAGCTAGGTGGATTTCCTGGAGTCCCAGTAACCCCGGGAGGAGATATTTTACGTGCTACAATGCATGTGTGAGTAAATTTTCGATTGTTCGATTTATTTTTCTGATTTGTTTGGTTTTGAACTGATTCAGTGTTTCACTTGATATATTCTGATATATTATGTATAGTGTGGGGGGTGCGATTTTTGGCAGTGGTACGATGAAAAGTCCTGACCATATTGAAAGCAATTTTTGCTTGATTTGAGGAATGCTGTGTGGTCTGGACGAGAAGAAATCAATGGATTGGAGGCTGCACTCCGTGACAGCAAGAATGAAGTCAGGTAGAACAGGGTGGCTGCACAGAGCAGAGAAAGCAAAGAAATGGAATCCCTAAGAGCAGCTTTACAGCAGATAGAAGCTGCGAATGCTGCTTGAGTTGATAGGGTTAATAGGCAGCAGAAATGTATGGTTGTGTTGATGTATGTGTTAGCAGCTCTTGTTGTTATTATGGTTGGTAATAAGTACCTAAGATCCTAGTGCATTCCTGAACAAAAAATGTGTGGTGTTGGCAAGGGTTGTATGGTGGCCTGTAATGGAATTTGGAATTAATGGAAGTAGAAATGATGCTTTTGATGAACATCAGTATGTCATAGTGACTCTTTATCTGGAGTAACAAATGTTGCCATAGAAACACTTTGAATCATTAGTTGTTGGAAGATTGCACAAAATGTGGGCATAAAAATGAATCATGATCTGTAAAAAGATATGTATCCATAGAACACATTGAATAATTAGAACGTGAAGATTGTACATATGTTGCCATATAAATCAATCATGATCTGGAATACAGAAGTTGCCATAGATAGGTATTGAATCATTAGAACTGGAAGATTGCACATATATTGCCATAAAAATACATTGTGAATCATGGATCTAGCATAACATATAAATTCTTCATTGTCTAAAATGTTGCCATCAACTTACTTAGTGCCACATGTTTGACATTATAGTAACCACTTTACATCAGGTAATACACAAAAGATGACAGTTAGTGCTACATGTCCAAATACAGAAGTTGAGCACCAACTATCACTACACAAAATATGGTGAACTTCTGCATATTGCTTGCTATCCCAGTAAGCATGTCCAAAAGTACTATGTATCTATTGTATCTATCCTACTCACTGTCCTGATATGTTGAGCTGAGTAGATCTTCTAACTTTCAACTTCTTTGCTGGTTGCCCCCCTGAATCATGTGCAGCTGCGGTGGACCTTGTCCTTGGTCTTGTAGATGTTGATGTCATTGCCAATTGTTGCCATAGTACATAATATTTGCAGTTAAAAAAAAAGATACATTGGAAATCAGTACAAAAATAACTGCAGTTAAATGGCATGTGTGGATGTGTGGCAGTTGCTCACTGTGGGGTGTAGAATCTGTGTTGGCACGTGTGGAGCTGTGCTGAGAACCCTGAGCCTGTAAAAATGACTTAACATCAGAAAAATGACAGTGAAATTAGTACATGTAGATGATAATCTATAGCATCTTACCTGCACATTTGTCTGTGCTTGTGATCATTTCAGACATGATGCCTTGTTATGACCAGGGAGCTTGCACAATCTGCATGTCATGACAGACCCAACCCTAGACACTCTTGTTGCTTTTGGTTTCTCATTAGGTTATCTCCTCCTATCTTTTTTGGAAGGCCTTCCTAGCATTTTCACATAACCAGGTGCCTGTGGGCTAGGCCTATCTGACTTGGGCCAACTCTCCATACCCTCAACTGGATCTAGGCAGAAACTGTATGTCTTCTTGAATGAGTATATTGAGTAGCAAGGGGCAATGTAACTGTCCAGGCAGTTGGTTCTAAAATGGATGCAGGCTATAGCATGACAGCATGGTAAACCAGCCAACTCCCAGTATCTACATGAACATGTCTTTCTCTCAAGATCAACAGTGAACCTATGAGAGTGAACCTATGAGACTGATGCTTCAGCTCAAACTTGTCCATCCCATTACTGATTGCATGGTAAACCCCTGATTCTATGATGTATGCATTCAGCTTCTTATGTATGTTTGGGCAAACTGATCCTACCCACTTGTCCATTATAGACCTTTGGTCATGTATCCTAACCATCACTTTTCTTCTAATAGATTCCAGCATGCTTATAATGGGTAGAAATCTAGCCTAAACTATACATTTGTTGAAAATCTCACATATGTTATTAACTACGGAGTCACAATCAGAGCCAAACCTAAACCATGCCCTGCTCCAGTGTGTTGGATCTATACTGACTATAGCCCTGGCTCCTTCAACAGTCTCTTGTGCCAGCTTTGCCTTGGCTAGGTTGAATAGCATCATATTGAGAGCTTTGGCACACCACCAGAACATCTTCTGCCACTGCTTCTTGCTGAACCTTTTCTTCCAATTAGCATAAATATGTCTTGCGCAATTTCTATGTTCAGAACTTGGTTCCTAGTTTTGCACAACATTTAGTATCCCCTGTAGTAAAACAGAGATCAGCATTTAGTATCTAAATTGACATCAGCAAGAGTTATAAAAAAATTTGGGCTGAGAAAGCAACATACCTTTCTGCTAGTTTGAAATGAACACCCAGCCATCACCTTCACCAACTCCCAAGTCCTTGAACAACAATCACAGAACCAATCCCATGAATCATTTGTCTCTTTTTCCACCACAACCCATGCTATGGGATACATTTGGTTGTTGGCATCTCTACCTATGGCACATAAGAGCTCCCCATTGGTTGCCCCTTTGAAAAAGCACCCATCTAAACCAACAACCCTCCTATACCCTACTAGGAATCCATTTTTGCAAGCTGCCAGGCAAATATATATCCTTTTGAAAACTGGGGCTGGTTGGTCAGTATCTAACTTCACTACAACTATGCTCCCAGGGTTACTCCTTAGCAACTCCAATAGGTAGTCAAATATTTTAGAGTATTCACCCCTTGTGGACTCATATATCTTCTTCATAACATATGCTTTGGCTCTCTTGCATTGGGAGACACTAACATTTGCAAACATTTGCTTTGAAACAGTGGACTGCATGCTTTGTATACTCCAAGATGGGTTATCTGTGATCATCTTTTCATACTTCATAGCAATCCTCTTATATGTGACCAGGTGATTATCCTTCCTAGGTGGGCAATTGTGCTCATCAACAAGGCTGGCTATTTGCCAGCTATCTGTCCTGCTGTTCTTTGATAGCAAACAAACCCATGGACAGGTTTGCCAGTCACACTTAGCCCTAGTCCTACAACCTTCATACTTGGGAAACCTAATAAATCTATGATTTTCCAGTGCAAGCTTTATCACTGCCTCCTTAAAATCTTTCTTGCAATCAAATTTCATTCCAAGGGCAAGTGTAACAGTGGGCTTGTTGGGATTAAATATGGGGTACTTTGACTTCTTCGTGACTAACTGTCCATCACTATTTTCTTCATATGAATCATCATCAGCACTACTACTGTTCTCATATGGGCTAGCAGTATCCTCACCATCAATCTGAACCAAAGCCCTTTCATTTGCCTGGCTTGCTGACCCCATATAGATGACATCATCCAAATTTCCTAGCTCACCATCCTTCAACTTCTTCTTAAACTCATTGCAATCCTTCCTGATTTGCTTGACCTCTTCATCTTCTTCTGAAGAACACGAGTCTCCACCAATGTAATCACTATCAGATTCAGACAAATCAGCTATCTTCAAATTATCTTTAGCTACTACAACTGCTTTCCTAGTATCTTCAGCTCCTACCACTACTTTCCCCTTATTCTTTGGGCTTGGGCTACGAAAAGCTCTTACTTTTTCTATATCTCTTCTTCTCTGGTGTAGATGCTATCACAAGAATCTCTCTTACTGGTTCAAACACTTCATCATCACTGTCATCATGGCCACCATCACATTCATCATCCACAGGGGACATGTCCTCCAATTCATCTTCAAAGTCACTATCATCCTTACTACCAGACTCATTGGCCTCATCTGCCATTACTGTCTCCACATATATTTCAACCACTCCACTATCCACAACACAGATTGACATATAATCGCAAACCTTGTCATCAACCAAAACCCTAAGCCCATCTACAAGTCCTTTGCTAGGAAACAACCAGTGCAGAAGCATACCAGGGAGCACATCACAGTGATCTTTCAGATGGCCAATAATCTCAGGCAAATACACCTTATCATGTTCTATGAATGACATTCCCTCAGATCCGCCAACATAAAATGTTTCCCTCCCATTGTTAAAAAAATCACCACCAAAGTGAAATCTAACAGGCAAGTACTGTAAAGGATCCATTCAACACGTGCACAAGTACCCTAAAAAACAATATAAGACCAACATCACCACACTCTAAAATCAATCCCTATACATATGTCTCTTAACTAATATCCACCGAAGATAAAAAAACAACCTATCACACTTTCCAAGTCATTAAAAACCCAAAATCAGAAAGAGCAAATCTTTTCTTCGATCCAAGGCACATACCTCAAAAGCCCCGTAGATTCAGGCCTAATTCCTCCTCGACATGCTGATGGAGCGCCTCATCGTCGTCGTGCGGGACAGCGCCGCCCTCTCCGCCTCAGAGCGCGCCGCTGCCCATCGCCGCATCCCGTCGCCGCCCACCGTTGCCGGAGTCGCCCCCACAATCGCCGCCCTAGCCGCCGCCGGCTAGGGTTTATAGAGGGAAGGGGAAATTTTGTTGAGAGAGAGAGAGAGTGAGGGGGATGGCGCGTGTCGGGTTATCCACGTGGGGCATGGTTGACGTAGCAGGGGTCGCCACGTTGGACGGCCACGTGTCCACCTCCTAGGTCAAAACCACCCCTAAATCGGCTTAGGGGGGTTCAAATACACGGTTTTATTAGTTTTTGGTACGAAATGTCTGGTTTTCGAGTTCGAGGGGTTATTCGGTCGATCTCAATAGTTCAGGGGGGTAATTCATACTTTTTCCTTTCAAAAATAACCCTTTTGTTCAGCGCCAAATCGTGTGGCGCTAAACTTAGACACCTCAACGCCAAATAGCACGGTGTTGAATGCATGTTGGCACGCCGACTCAGCTTCCCATCCACGGTGGCACGACATTCAGCGCTAGTTGACGTGGCACTGATGTGTCTAAGTTCAGCGCCATACGATTTGACGCTGAACAAAAGGGTCATTTCTGAAATAAGTTTTGGCCACGGTTCATTTGTAAAATTAGTTTTTGCAAAGGGTCAAATTGTCAAAATTTGTGAAAGTTCTTGCTTATCAATTTATGTGTGCTCTTGTCTCACAGTTGACAATGGGGGCCAGTAGTACTAGTACTACTCCCTCTGTCCTATAATATAAGGTATTTTGACTTTTTTGCTTATATTGTTTGATCACTCGTCTTATTCAAAAAAAATTATGCAAATATAAAAAACAAAAAAGTTGTGCTTAAAGTAATTTGGATAATAAAGTAAGTCATAATAAAATAAATAATAATTTCAATATTTTTTTAATAAGATGAATGGTCAAACAGTGCAAGCAAAAAGTTAAAGAGATAATCCAAGAAATACCATTGATAGGCGTCCAAGTTTCAGAACTGCCATCGACAAGTGTGAGTTCCATGAAATGCCATCGTACAAACGATTTTGTCCCAAAAATGCCATTGCCGTTAGGGTTCCGTCAATTTTGTGCCGTTAAATACACTATTTATCTTATAGAACTTAACGGCGTGGAATGGATGGAACTCTAACGGAAATGGCATTTTTGGGACAAAGTCATTTGTACGATGGTATTTCTTGGAACTCACCCTTGTCGATGGTATTTCTGGGATTTGGACGCTTGTCAATGATATTTTTTGGATTATCTGAAAGTTGAAACCCCTATATTATAGGACGGAGGGAGCACTGTATACTACAGTGTGTATACAGTGAACCCGCAGCAACCATGCAAGTTGCTACAAAGCAAGCGCAACTTCGACTTGCAAACGTATAAAATATAGTAGTACATACACGCAACACTGAGGGGTACTGTGAGGATGCATCATAACAGTGATCGGTCGAGTTTATTGGTTAAGAGCTTTCGCCATGTGATAAATGAGCTGGGATTCCATGTATCTATCCTACTATCCTAGGCTGTGAGTTGCAACTTGCTTAATTTGTGAAAGGTTGCTCGCTCTGTGCTAATCAATCGAAGGATATTTGTACAGTATATACTTTTGGCTTTAACTATGTTTAGGTTAATTAATCATCCAAGCTCACCTGATTTTTACACTCCTTCCCAACTACAACAAAATCATCTTCACAAATCACAACTACATACATCTTCACAAATCACAACTACACGCATTAATCAGAGAAGAACAAATAAAAGAGAATAGATCCTTTTCATCAGAGAAAAGAAGAGCTCCTTCGCTCCTTCCGGCGAGGACGAGGACGCCGGCAGCCGCCACACCCGAACGCAGCTGCAGGCCACCACCGCACCTGCCGCGGCCTCCCTCGCCGCAGCCGCAGCCGCCGGCCGCCGCCGTCGCCGCTCGCTGCGGGCCGACGCCGCCGCCGCCTCCCCAGCCCGGCGGCCGCCACCGACCACGCCTGGCTCCCGCCGCCGCGCCCGCTCGATTCAATTCTGAGACTGAGATGAGGGGGAATAGGAAGATAAGGTTAGAGGATAAGAGTGAGAGATAGAGAGGAGGAGGAATAAGAGATAGAAAATTTTGAGGATAAGTCATAGGAATTATATATAATAGATTGAATTTTAGTCCCGGTTGGTAATACCAACCGGGTTTAAAGATCTAAAAAAATCTTTACTCCCGGATGGTACTACCAACCGGGACTAAAGTGGTGACTACCAACCGGGACTAAAGATGTCTTTAGTCCTGATCTTTAGTCCCGGTTGGATACACCAACTAAAGATCCAAAAATTTTTAACCGGGAGTAAAAAATAATTTTTTAACCGGGACTATTGTGGAAATCAACCGACCCAGCAAAGATCACTTCTCCAGTAGTGAATAAACCCTGCAAACTGGCGATAGCATGTACACCCTGGCAAAAAAGAGTGAGCTGGACAAAAAAACGGAGGAGAGAGAGCGTGAGCCGGTGACTATTTAGTCGCCGACTACACACGCAGTCCCACAAATGCAAGGCTGAGCGATTGGCCTCGTGAATGGCTAGACATGATGTGAAGCAGAAACGGGTAGTTCTAATGGGCGATCGATCGCCCTACCGATCTGGTAGCGATCGGGTAGCCCCCCTTCCTCCCCCTCCCTCCCTCCACCTGGTTTCCTTTTTGGGAAAATTTCATCTATACCATAAACTTTTGAGCGATACCAAAAAATAACACAGAACTTCTCACCTTCCCAACAATACCACAAAAGAACGGGAGTGGAACGGGGCGGCACGGGAAATAGCTTGATAGACAGGATTACCCCTCAGGCTTATCTCTTTCATTCACACACTCGGTCTCTCCCTCTCCAAAACCCTAAACATGGTGGCCGTGGTGGCGGTGGCGGTGGGGAATTGACTCGCCGGACTGAGATAGTGAGGTTGGAACCGGTTCCCGTGTTCTCCTTCATCCCTTCCTCTTTCTTTGGCATCAGACCTGTTCTTCTCGGTGGTCTTGTCATGCCCGGAAGTTTTCCCCTTCTTCTTTCTTTAAAATATTGTTAAATAAATCGTCCGAAGAAAATGGTTTGAATTAACCTAGAGCTAATTCCCTAATTAATAAATGCAATCAACAATCGGAAATAGCGTGGTGGAATTTTTCTTGAGTTCCCCATGCCCTAATGCATTAACAGGATTTTTAGTGGAATTTTCAGAGCCTTAAAAATAATTTTAACCAATTAAAAATGAGCCAAAGTGCAATTTTAAATCCCAGGAAAAATCATTTCTTCTTTTTCCTTTTTCTTTTTCCTCCTTTTTCCCCTTCTTGGGCCATCGGCCCAGTCCACCCCGCCGCCCGCCCGCGCCCATCTCCTTCTTGGGCCGGCCCGCGCCCCCTCCTCCTCCCTTCGGGACGCTGACAGGTGGGCCCCACCTGTCGGGTCGTCCCCAACCTCCAGCCGTGTGCCATCGCCGGCAACCGCCGCTGCCGCCCCACCTCCTTCGCTCCTCCCGCGCCCACGCCGCGCCGTTCCCGCGTCCTCCCCACGGCGCTGCCCTCGCCCCGTCGCTCCCGCCCCGCGCTCGCGCTCGAGAGGGCGGGATTCGATTTCGAATCCCACCCCACTCTCTCTCTCTCTCTCCACCCCACGTCGCCGGCGGTTTCGGCCACCTCCCGGGCCACGTCCGCCCCTCCCTCGCCCATAAAAACCCTCACCCGAGCTCCCTCTCTCGTTTCCCCCATTTCGCCATCCTCTCCCACGCCTTCTATCGCCCTCGCGCCGAGCACCCGAGCTCCCCCGCCGCCGCCACCATCTCCGGCCACGCGCCGTCGCCGATAGGGCCTCTGCCGCGCCAAGCCACCGCCGCCGTTAGCATCACCGCCACGTGGGCCATCTCGGCCACCGCTTGTGTGCCACCAATCACCGCCGGAAATCGTCTTTCTCCGAGCACCGGTGGGGTCCTCCATTTCCCCGCCTTCGGCCAGCATCCTCGCTCGCCGTGGACCACCCCTCTCCCTCGAATCTCTTCCATTTTGTCCCATAGGTGGTCCCGGAGTTTGTCCGCCTGTCGCTGTCGTCCTCCGGCCGCTAGCCGTCGCCGTTCGTCATCGCCTCCTCTCGCGCCGGCGAAACCCCGGTGAGGCCTCCCGCCTCCTCTTTTCCCCTTTCTCTCCTCTCCAGCGTGCCGCCGCTTTCGGCTATCGTTGCCGCCTCCCGTGTCGCCGGCGACCGCTCGCCGCCGCCGCTCCCCATGGCCGACCGACCGGCTTTGATGCCGAGCCGAGCTGTGCCTAGCCGCCGCCGTGCCGTCCGATCGGCCTCCCGGCTGATCTGGACCGTCGGTCCCGTGGACTGGCGATGGACCACCAGCGTGGTCCCGGTCCACGGTGGACCGGCCGCCTAGTGCCACTGTCCCATGGGGCCCACGTGCCGGCGCCCCCTCCCTCTCTCTTGACCCGCTGACCAGCGGTGCCCGCCTGTCGGCGCCGCCCCCTCCCCTTGGGTGACGTCAGCCCTGGGTATTATTGCGCAATAAATTGATTAAGGACTTTTCTTTATTAATAAAAACACAGATTATCTTCTAAAATTCATATCTAATTCATCCGAGCTCCGTTTAAGTCCATTCAAGTCTCAGTAAATTCATAAAAATCCCTAGAATCCATTAAAAATGGTTTTGTTCTCTGTTTCAGTAGTCTTATAGCATGTTTTGCTTGTGTGCTTTGTTTGTCGCATAGGTTTCGATCGTTTCGTCGATCCGCGGTTCCTCGAAAACGTTGCTGTGGTCTCATCAATGCAAGAGCAAGGCAAGTCATGCATTACATTTGATCATATTGTACCCTATTTACAAATATCCCGCATTTTTATTAAATGTTGCATTCTTTTACAATGTCATGTGGGATGGGTCCTATTACTCAGCCCTATATTATTTACCATATGCCATTGATAACTTGGGTATCAAAATGATTAGATGTTGGTTTAGGAAATGCTTAGCCATGCTTAGTTCCACTAGTACACAAATGGGGATTACATTATTACATAGACTATGACTATGAGCATAGCTTTGGATTGGTGCCACCGCAATGGTGTTAGTTAATTAAAATACACTGAATGGTGGGCTATGGGTGCATGGTTTTGCTGGTTGCACCCATGGCAGTTAAGTACTGGTTCACGGGAAACCCTGGGAGACTTACCGTGCTTACCACAAGCGGGAGTGAGTAACTGCTTGACCTGGGGTATAGCTCGACCTTTTCCTAGGCACCGGTGGCGAGGGTGGGCGTGATGGAGTTGGGTCAGCCGGGGTGTCCGGTTCTCCAGCTGCCAGATTCACCGCGGCGCAAGAGGGGACTGCCCACTGCCCGTTGGGGGTGGGGGTGAAACCTTAGCGTGGTGTGGATGGGTAGGGGAGGGTTATGAGGAAGGTCTTGTCACGATTTCCCCCTTTGCAGTATCATGGTGATACTTCGGGGCATGGTGACATGTGTGGAATCGTGTTTTGTGGGTACAGTTATACATCTCTGGCTAGAGTAAAACTATTCGAATAGCCGTGCCCACGGTTATGGGCGATCAACCAGATTCACCGTGATTAGTCTCACCCCTAGTTTCGCTTACTGAATTGGTGTAGTTCAGGTGGTTGGTTGGGCCTGTTGCAACGTGGTGTATCAATGAACAGTGATTGGTTAATATTGATTAATTACTACAGCTGTTTTACCGTTTTCAACTACTGGTTTTAAATGCCTGCTTTATGCAAATGAACCTTTAGCCTTTTTTGGTTATACCCTGCATCATACCTCCTCTTCCGGTATGACTTGCTGAGTACAGTGGGTAGTACTCAGTCTTGCTCTCTTTTCCCCCACACCAGAGCTGAAGATCTTCCTAGTTGGAGCTGTCTTGTTGAGGTTGGTTTCGTCGCTGCCGTCAAGGGATGCCTGTGGAGTGGAGTCGCCCGCTGCAGAAGTCAAGCTTCCGAGTCTAGCTCGTTTTATCTTTTCCGCTGCATTTGTAATCTTTTATATTTTCATAAGACATGGATCTGTATGTCAACAATTGTCGTTTGTGTACCCTGGCTGGTCCTGGACAGGGGTTTAATGCACATTCAGCTTAGAAATTCTGGTTCGTGAATTTCTGGGCGTGACAAGTTGGTACCAGAGCCGACCTTGACCGTAAGACAAGCCAACTGAAAACCTAAGAGCCCTCTAAGCCCCTTTTCATCTGCATATGCCTTTTGCACCTGGATTTGTTTCGGGAAAATTTGGGGTTTTTGCCTCTTTGGTTTGCGGGAAAAATCTTTGTAGTTCATTCGGATCGGATCGTTAAAATTAGCTCAGTCTAGGGTTTTAGTAAGATTTTATTTGGAGGTTATTCGACAGTCAGTCAAGAATTTATCGAGTGATATACATTAGATCGTGTCTATGTTCGATGGGGCAATTTTATGCGCATCATTTTCTATGCATCTATTTTATGCATTAAGTTATTGTTTAGTTAATTGCATTAGTATCTTCATCTGGGTTCATGAAAGATGTTCTATGCATAAAAATCACCATGCTTAGTTATTTATTTGAGTCATTTGTTGCTTTGTTTATTTGTATTTGAGCATGCATTGGTTCCTATCCCTTGTCCATCTTTAGATGTCAGACCTGATCTCCGATCGCAAGCGCCGCTCCGAGCTTCAGAGTCGCCGCCCTTAGCTCTATCGTCTTCTTAGTCTGTTTGCTTGCTAGTTTCCGTGTTTAGGTTTGTTGCTTGTGGGTTAGTCGGCGGTCGATATCATGTGTCAGTGGTATGACTGCCTTAATTAGGAGTTGTTTGTTTCTTTTTCAGTGTTTTAATCAAGATTAAGATAATTGCACTTAAATTTATAAGAAAGATTAGTTTCTGAGCCCCTTGTTTTTCTTCTTTTTCTCATGTTTCTACCTATCCCTCCTTCAGATGGTGAAGACAAGGAATGGTTCCCATGACTCCAACAACGCTAGTGGCAGCGAAGAGCGGATCAGTGGACCATGTGCCAGCGATACATTCGACAACAGCTCATCTCCATCGCCCGAGAACCCAACGATTGCTCAGGTGTTGGAAAATCAGACTCAGATGATGACAATGATGATGCAACAGATGCAGCAACAGTACCATCAGGTGTTGCAGCAGGTGCAGCAGCAAGCAGCAGCAGAACTTGCAGCGTGGTCTTCCGCCTCCCTGGTCCAAACTGTTGGAGTTTCTTCGTGTCAAGCCACCCACTTTCTCAAACTCCACCAACCCAATCGAGGCCAACGACTGGCTTCACGCTATTGAGAAGAAGCTGAATCTTTTGCAATGCAACGATCAAGAGAAGGTTGTTTTTGCTACACACCAGCTGCAAGGTCCTGCTTCTGTTTGGTGGGACAACTACATGGTGACCCGTCCAGCTGGGACAGAAGTTACTTGGTCAGAGTTTTGCCAGAGTTTTAATAAGGCACAGGTTCCCGAGGGAATCATGGCACAAAAGAAGAGAGAGTTCTGTTCCCTGCAACAAGAAACCAGAACAGTTAGAGTATTTGCATGAGTTCAACCGCCTCGCGCGCTACGCCCCTAAGGACGTGCGTACCGATGCCGAGAGGCAGGAGAAGTTTCTGTCTGGTCTTGATGATGAATTGACCAACCAGTTGATCCCTAGAGATTATGAGGACTTTGAGAAGCTGGTGGATAAGGCTATCCGTCAGGAGGAGTTGTGTAACAAAATGAACCGTAAGAGGAAGGCAGCTCAGTTCAGGACTCCCCAAGGGGAGAGTCAGAAGCCTTGTTTCACGATGGGACATCAGGGTGGACCTTCCACCATGATTATCCGGCAGCACCGTCCCTACCACCCGGGTAGCTTCAACAAGAACCACCATAATGGCAGTCACAACAACAGTGAGCAGCACAGCCTCAACCCTACTCCGAGTTCACTAATGATTCTAGCTCAATCAGTTCAGCCAGCTCTGCCAGAACAGCCCAAGAGGTTGGGAGAAAAGCCCGAACTCTGCTTCAATTGTAACAAACCCGGACACACGGTTGGAAAGTGCCCGAAGCCAAGACATGCTGGACCCAAGTTTGTGCAGGCCCGTGTCAATCATGCGTCTGCAGAGGAGGCACAGTCAGCACCAGAGGTTATATTGGGCACATTTCCCATCAACTCGACACCGGCAGTAATATTGTTTGATTCTGGTGCAACTCATTCCTTCATTTCCAAGCGTTTTGCTGGTGCACATGGGTTATCTTTTGTGAAGCTTAAGATACCAATGCGAGTTCATACTCCTGGAGGTGGCATGACCACAACTCACTACTGCCCATCCGTGACAGTTGAAATCCAAGGGTTGATTTTTCCAGCCAACCTCATTCTTCTCGAATCCAAGGACCTAGATGTTATACTTGGGATGGATTGGTTGACACGGCACAAAGGAGTGATTGATTGCGCTAGCCGCATCATCAAGTTGACCAATGCGAAAGGAGAAGTGGTAACCTTCCAGTCTCCAGTGCCGCAGAAGCCAGGGATCAGTTTGAACCAGGCTGTTGGTGAAGGACAAGAGGTAGCAGTGGAGAAAACCACTAAGAAGTTGGAGGATATTCCCATAGTCAGAGAGTATCCAGAGGTTTTTCTGGATGATCTGACAACAATGCCACCAAAAAGGGATATCGAGTTCCGGATTGACTTGGCACCTGGAACTGCACCGATCCACAAGAGGCCTTACATAATGGGAGCCAACGAGTTGGCGGAAGTCAAGTAGCAAGTTGATGAACAGCTATAGAAGGGATACATCCGCCTGAGCACGTCGCCTTGGAGTGCTCCGGTTATCTTTGTGGAAAAGAAAGACAAAACCAAGAGGATGTGTGTCAACTACCGCACACTCAATGAGGTCACTATTAAGAACAAGTATCCGTTGCCAAGAATTGATGATCTGTTTGATCAGTTGAAAGGAGCTACGGTGTTCTCTAAGATAGACCTGCGATCAGGCTATCACTAGTTGACGATCAGCGAAGAGGTATTCCAAAGATAGCATTCATCAGTCATTATGGGTTGTTCGAATGCACAGTTATGTCTTTTGGACTCACCAACGCACCTGCCTTCTTCATGAATTTGATGAACAAGGTGTTTATGGAATTTCAGGACAAGTTTGTCGTGGTTTTCATCGATGACATACTGATCTACTCCAAGTCCCAGGAAGAACATGAGCAGCATCTTCGGTTGGAACTCGAAAAGTTAAAAGAGCACCAGCTATATGCCAAGTTCGGCAAGTGTGACTTCTGGCTTAAGGAAGTTCAGTTTCTCGGTCACATCGTGAATGCTCAAGGAGTGGCTGTGGATCCAGCAAATGTGGAGTCAGTTACCAAATGGACCTCACCAAAGACAGTTACTCAGATTCGGAGTTTCTTAGGACTCGCGGGCTATTACCGCCGGTTCATTGAGAACTTCTCTAAAATTGCCAAGCCAATGACACAGCTCTTGAAGAAGGAGGAAAAGTTTATCTGGTCTGCTGAATGGAATAGGAGTTTTGAAGAACTCAAACGACGGTTGGTGTCTGCTCCAGTTTTAATTCTGCCTGATTAGACGAAAGATTTCCAGTTCTATTGTGATTCTTCTCGCCAGGGGCTAGGATGTGTGTTGATGCAAGATGGCAAAGTGGTTTCTTATGCTTCACGACAGTTGCGTCCTCATGAAGGCAACTACCCGACCCATGATCTGGAATTGGCCGCAGTTGTTCATGCTTTAAAGATTTGGCGGCACTATCTTATCGGTAACCGTTGTGAGGTATATACAGATCACAAAAGTCTAAAGTACATCTTCACTCAACCTGATTTGAATCTCAGACAGCGAAGATGGTTGGAGCTGATCAAGGATTATGATATGGGAATACACTATCATCCCGGCAAGGCTAATGTGGTAGCAGATGCCTTGAGCAGGAAGAGCTACTGCAATGTTGCATGGGTAGAGAAACTGTGTTGTGAGGTTCAACGTGATTTGGAACATCTGAACCTTGGTATAGTTGAGCACGGATTCGTGGCTGCCCTAGAGGCATAGCCCACACTGGTGGAGCAGGTTCGCATAGCTCAAGCAAGTGATCCTGAGATAGCCGAGCTCAAAAAGAACATGAGAGTTGGAAAAGCCCGAGGTTTTGTTGAGGATGAACAAGGAACAATCTGGATGGGAGAAAGATTGTGTGTACCTAAAAACAAGGAGTTAAAGGACTTGATACTGACAGAAGCTCATCAAACTCGGTATTCAATTCATCCCGGCAGTACTAAGATGTACCAAGACCTCAAGGAAAAATTCTGGTGGGTAAGCATGAGAAGGGAAATAGCTGAATTTGTCGCACTCTGTGACGTCTGCCAGCGAGTAAAGGCAGAACACGAAAGGCCAGCAGGTCTGCTACAGCCCCTTCAGATTCCAGAATGGAAGTGGGAAGAAATTGGAATGGACTTTATCACCGGCTTGCCCAGGACATCATCTGGACATGATTCCATTTGGGTAGTCGTTGATCGACTCACTAAAGTGGCTCACTTCATTCCGGTGCATACTACCTACTCAGGGAAGAAGTTAGCAGAGCTTTATTTGGCAAGAATCATGTGTCTACATGGTGTACCTAAGAAGATCATGTCTGATTGAAGAAGCCAATTCACCTCAAAGTTCTGGCAGAAATTGCAAGAAGAATTGGGAACCCGTCTGAACTTCAGCACAGCCTACCATCCGCAGACTGATGGCCAGACCGAGCGAGTTAACCAAATATTGGAGGATATGTTGAGAGCTTGTGCGCTTGATTTTGGTGGAGCATGGGACAAAAGCTTGCCATATGCTGAGTTCTCCTACAACAACAGTTACCAGGCTAGTCTGCAAATGGCAACGTTTGAAGCATTGTATGGACGGAGGTGTCGCACTCCGCTCTTCTGGAATCAGACAGGGGAACGCCAGTTGTTTGGTACAGAAGTTTTAAATGAGGCAGAAGAGAAAGTCAGAGCTGTCATGGAAAGATTGAGAATCGCGCAATCTCGACAGAAAAGCTATGCAGACAATCGTCAAAGGGAGCTCACTTTCGAAGCAGGGGACTATGTGTACCTTCGTGTCACTCCGCTCAGAGGAGTACACCGCTTCCAAACCAAAGGAAAGTTGGCACCACGCTTTGTGGGACCATATCGGGTTTTGGAACGTAGAGGTGAAGTTGCTTACCAGCTTGAGCTTCCCTCCAACATGTTTGGCATTCATAATGTGTTCCACGTCTCACAGTTGAAGAAATGTTTGAGAGTTCCTGAGGAACAGGCAAGTCCGGATCAAATCGAAATTCAGGAAGATCTGACGTATGTGGAGAAGCCGACTCGTATCCTCGAAATCAGTGAGAGAAGGACCAGGAACAAAGTAATCAGATTCTGCAAGGTTCAGTGGAGCCATCACTCAGAGAAAGAGGCCACTTGGAAAAGAGAAGATGAGTTGAAGGCCACCCATCCGCACCTTTTCGCCAGCTCTTCCGAATCTCGGGGCCGAGATTCCGTTTAAGGGGGGTAGGTTTGTCACGCCCGGAAGTTTTCCTCTTCTTCTTTCTTTAAAAAATTGTTAAATAAATCGTTCGAAGAAAATGGTTTGAATTAACCTAGAGCTAATTCCCTAATTAATAAATGAAAATCAACAATCAGAAATAGCGTGGTGGAATTTTTCTTGAGTTCCCCATGCCCTAATGCATTAACAGGATTTTTAGTGCAATTTTCAGAGCCTTAAAAGTAATTTTAACCAATTAAAAATGAGCCAAAGTGCAATTTTAAATCCCAGGAAAAATCCTTTCTTCTATTTCTTTTTCTTTTTCCTCCTTTTTCCCCTTCTTGGGCCGTCGGCCCAGTCCACCCTGCCGCCCGCCCGCGCCCATCTCCTTCTTGGGCCGGCCCGCGCCCCCTCCTCCTCCCTTCGGGACGCCAACATGTGGGCCCCACCTATCGGGTCGTCCACAACCTCCAGCCGTGTGCCGTCGCCAGCAACCGCCGCTGCTGCCCCACCTCCTCCGCTCCTCCCGCTCCCACGCCGCGCCGTTCCCGCGTCCTCCCCACAACGCCACCCTCGCCCCGTCGCTCCCGCCCAGCGCGCGCGCTCGAGAGGGCGGGATTCGATTTCGAATCCCACCCCTCTCTCTATCTCTCTCCACCCCACGTCGCCGGCGGTTTTGGCCACGTCCGCCCCTCCCGCGCCCATAAAAACCCTCACCCGAGCTCCCTCTCTCGTTTCCCCCATTTCGCTGTCCTCTCCCACGCTTTCTACCGCCCTCGGGGCCGTGCACCCGAGCTCCCGCGCCGCCGCCGCCATCTCCGGCCACGCGCCGTCGCCGCTAGGGCCTCCGCCGCGCCAAGCCACCGCCGCCGTTAGCATCACCGCCGCGTGGGCCATCTCGGCCACCGCTTGTGTGCCACCAATCGCCGCCGGAAATCGTCTTTCTCCGATCGGCGGTGAGGTCCTCCATTTCCCCGCCTTCGGCCAGCATCCTCGCTCGCCGTGGACCACTCCTCTCCCTCTAATCTCTTCCATTTTGTCCCCTAGGTGGTCCCGGAGTTTGTCCGCCTGTCACCGTCGTCCTCCGGCCGCTTGCCGTCGCCGTTCGTCGTCGCCTCCTCTCGCGCCGGCGAAACCCCGGTGAGGCCTCCCGCCTCCTCTTTTCCCCTTTCTCTCCTCTCCCTCGTGCCGCCGCTTTCGGCCGTCGCCGCCGCCTCCCATGCCGCCGCTTTCGGCCGTCGTCGCCGCCTCCCGTGTCACCGGCGACCGTTCGCCGCCGCCGCTCCCCATGGCCGGCCGAGCCGAGCCTAGCCGTGCCTAGCCGCCGCCGTGCCGTCCGATCGGCCTCCCGGCCGATCTGGACCGTCGGTCCCGTGGACCGGCGGTGGACCACCCGCGTGGTCCCGGTCCACGGTGGACCGGCCGCCTTGTGCCACTGACCCATGGGGCCCACGTGCCGGCGCCCCCTCCCTCTCTCTTGAGCTGCTGACACGCGGGGTCCGCCTGTCAGCGCCGCCCCCTCCCCTTGGGTGACGTCAGCCCTGGGTATTATTGCGCAATAAATTGATTAAGGACTTTTCTTTATTAGTAAAAACACAGATTATTTTCTAAAATTCATATCTAATTCATCCGAGCTCCGTTTAAGTCCATTCAAGTCTCAGTAAATTCATAAAAATCCCTAGAATCCATTAAAAATAGTTTTGTTCTCTGTTTCAGTAGTCTTATAGCATGTTTTGCTTGTGTGCTTTGTTTGTCGTATAGGTTTCGATCGTTTCGTCGATCTGCGGTTCCTCGAAGACGTTGCTGTGGTCTCATCAATGCGAGAGCAAGGCAAGTCATGCATTACATTTGATCATATTGTACCCTATTTACAAATATCCCGCATTTTCATTAAATGTTGCATTCTTTTACAATGTCATGTGGGATGGGTCCTATTACTCAGCCCTATATTATTTACCATATGCCATTGATAACTTGGGTATCAAAATGATTAGATGTTGGTTTAGGAAATGCTTAGCCATGCTTAGTTCCACTAGTACACAAATGGGGATTACATTATTACATAGACTATGACTATGAGCATAGCTTTGGATTGGTGCCACCGCAATAGTGTTAGTTAATTAAAATACACTGAATGGTGGGCTGTGGGTGCATGGTTTTGCTGGTCGCACCCATGGCAGTTAAGTACCGGTTCACGGGAAACCCTGGGAGACTTACCGTGCTTACCACAAGCGGGAGTGGGTAACTGCTTGACCTGGGGTATAGCTCGACCCTTTCCTAGGCACCGGTGGCGAGGGTGGGCGTGATGGAGTTGGGTCAGCCGGGGTGTCCGGTTGTCCAGCTGCCGGATTCACCGCGGCGGAAGAGGGGACCGCCCACTGCCCGTTGGGGGTGGGGGTGAAACCTTAGCGTGGTGTGGATGGGTAGGGGAGGGTTATGCGGAAGGTTTTGTCACGATTTCCCCCTTTGCAGTATCATGGTGATACTTCGGGGCATGGTGACATGTGTGGAATCGTGTTTTGTGGGTACAGTTGTACACCTCTGGCCAGAGTAAAACTATTCGAATAGCCGTGCCCACGGTTATGGGCGATCAACCAGATTCACCGTGATTAGTCTCACCCCTAGTTTCGCTTAATGAATTGGTGTAGTTCAGGTGGTTGGTTGGGCCTGTTGCAACGTGGTGTTTCGTGGAACAGTGATTGGTTAATATTGATTAATTACTACAGCTGTTTTACCGTTTTCAACTACTGGTTTTAAATGCCTGCTTTATGCAAATGAACCTTTAGCCTTTTTTGGTTATACCCTGCATCATACCTCCTCTTCCGGTATGACTTGCTGAGTACAGTGGGTAGTACTCAGTCTTGCTCTCTTTTCCCCTACACCAGAGCTGAAGATCTTCCTAGTTGGAGCTGTCTTGTTGAGGTTGGTTTCGTCGCTGCCGTCAAGAGATGCCTGTGGAGTGGAGTTGCCCGCTGCAGAAGTCGAGCTTCCGAGTCTAGCTCGTTTTATCTTTTCCGCTGCATTTGTAATCTTTTATATTTTCGTAAGACGTCGATCTGTATGTCAACAATTGTCGTTTGTGTACCCTGGCTGGTCCTGGACAGGGGTTTAATGCACATTCAACTTAGAAATTCTGGTTCGTGAATTTCTGGGCGTGACATCGTGGTTCTGTGGATACGAGTGATGGTGCCGCCCTCAGACGAAGCGCTTCTTCACGGGTACGTTTTATGTTCTTTTTCATTGTGATTTTTAACCCAAGTAGAATATTTAGACTATAACGTAGGTATGAACTAACGGTAGAATCAACTTTGTATTTTCCAGGGCTATTCCTGAAAGGGGAACCAACGTAAATCAAGTAGGGGTTGTAGTTGATGCAGATGCGGCTAACAGGATAGAGGAGCCTGCTAACGGGATAGAGAAGCCTGGGATAGGAGTAGATGTTGCTAATACAAAGGCCACTAATGTAGATGCAGATGTTGCTGGTGGGAAGGAGCATGGCACCACAATACATGATATATCACAATGGCAGGCTATGTTTTGGACTGATGCTTTTAACGGTGACCCAGATAGATTGAATGAGGAAGATGAGCCAATTGGTGTTGATGAGGAGCACTTATATGGGGTTGATGATACCGTGTGTATTAAAGAGGCAACAATACCTTCTATGATTGTAACTCAGATGTTCCCGATGAGTCTGATCCACTTTTTGTGTGTGAATATGATGGACCACTAGATGAAAATACACTCCCTATCTATGTGCATAATAGGGAGGACCCAAATTTTAGTAAAAACGTCAATTTCCCCAATGGAAAAGAATTTAAACTTGCTATGAGGCAACATGCTATCAATGCTATCAAGGGGGAGTTTGAGAAGCACCGATGGATTAGTCATTTTGTTTGTCAATGTTGTTTTCCTTTGTCACCTAGAAACTACTAAGATGATGTATTTTTTATGCAAGAAATATTATCCTTTTTACTTTGCAAAACTTTGTTGATAATATTTCCTTTCATGAAAGGACGAAAATTTTCTTTACAGTAGGTGCACGTAATTAAGAAATAATGGTAAAAAAAAAAACAAAGTGCTCACCATGCATGTCATGCTGGTTCTTTAACAACTAGATTTTTTTAAAAAACTAAAATTACATTTTTTTGGAAAAATAGAGATTTAAAAATAAAAGAAGAAACGATCGATCCAATTCTATCGCACGCAAACAGAAAATTACTTTTTTTCCAAGGAAGAAAAAGAGATTTAAAAAGAAAAGGAAACGATCGATCTAATCTATTGCACGTTTTTTTCCACAGAAAAGGAAAACATCTAGAATAACAAAAAAAGCACGAGTTCATCAAACATCTCTTTTCTGACCCTTAGATCTATTCATCCAATGGTTTATATCGAAAGTTGGAACACCCCTTCAATTAGTAGCGATCTCCCACTTCCCACTCCGCATAAACAGCGGTTACAGAAAGCGATCGGTAAAAAGAAAAAATAATAGCGATGGAGTGCGCCAGCCCGCCGCCGCTTCTTCTCCACTCACCCTACCCCTCGCTTCGGGATGTCTTCGCTCGCCGTCAAGTGCGCCCGCTCCCTCGCAGCGCCGTTGTAGGCGCCGGGCGTCGGGTGCCGCCGCCTCCTCGCACGTGACCGCCGGAGTCTGGAGAACCGGTTTCGAGAGAACGGAGAACCGGGTGCGACATGAGAGAGGCGGGGTCGACAGCGGCCGGCCTCGAAGCCCTCAGTTCCGCCCCTCCCCGGCAGTCCACAGCGGCCGGCCTTGATGCCCTGAGCTTTGCCCCCCCCCCCCCCCCCCCCCGGCACTGCTCCTTCCCCTGCGCTCTCCAAACCTCCTCGCCGCGCGAAGCACCACCACGCCTCTGGTGCGTCTGCCTTCCAACGCCAGCTCTCAGCCTCTCAATCATATGCTCGATCCATCCCTAAATCCTTAATTAGGTTAGTTAATCACTAAACGATGCTTCGATACCATCCCATTTTTATCGTAGCATTTATCAATCCCTAGGATTTATGCAATGTGTTCGTTGATTTGCCTAAGCCAGGTTGGCCAAACTGCATATTACATTCTTCCGTGCATATTAGTTCAACCATTGCCTTTAATGCTTGCCTTGCTTTCAATTTTGTATAGCTCCGATCTGACATTCACAATTTTTTTGTGCGTTGAAGACTAGCATATGCAAAATTAATCTGAAGCACAAGCCCCTTTGCTCCCATCTCATTTGTAGATCACTTCACAAAATTTTCAGTGAGGAACTCCGTCTGTAGATTACCCTAAATTATTCTCACAACAGTATGTCGTTGGTTGAATTTTCTTACTCCCAATGTGTATATTAATTGTTATTATTTCCAGGACCACAAATTCTTTTCAGTTCAATTTGACCAAAATAAACGTTCCTACTGTTTTTATGAGTTATCCTGTCCCACTTGTAGTGATATTGCTTGATTGCTGCATAATTTTTTTAATGAGTACTTGAAGAAAACAAGTGGTGTTGTTTCAGATTCAGGACATGGTATATATTTCAGAATATGTATATATCTAACTTAAAACCTCGGATTGCCGCCCACACTGCCGGTAATTGTACATATTTCAAAGGTGTACTAATTTCCATTCATGAATAACTTGCCAAACTCCCATTAAGTGAAGTCGTCTAATTGCCGCCCACACTGCCAGCTTCTTATCCTAACCTGAAAATTTTAGAGATAGCTCCATTTCATAAATTGCCTGAACTTTGATTGTGACCACAAATGATTGAATCATGATTTCTTTCTTTTTTTTTTTTTGGCCAGTCACTTGAATTAGGACCTAGCATACATATTCAGACAGGAGGTCTATGGCGGGCAGCGGTGTGGTCACGAGTTCCACAACGGTGAGTGCCTTTCTGCGTTCATATCTCCCTGTACTGATTTGACCTGGAGTCCTGGACTAGCATAATTATATGCTTGTTTGCATAAAATATGTACCGGCAGTGTGGGCGTAAAAATGGTGTGTTTTTTATTGTGTTCTTGGCTCAACGTGCAGCTTCCAATTATGTTCCCTTTTTCTGTGACAGCAATTCAAGTTGAATGTGGACCTGAGTTGTATAATGTTTTATGTGCCATGTTTTTAGTTGAATAAATATCCATATTCCATATATGACTATGCATGATTTAATCTGGACTAGCATTATAAGGAATGGATGATATGTATATATAATGATAAACTACAAAATGTATCTTCTTGCTATCAATCAGATAGCTGATAGTTCATAATACTGCCGCTTTTATGAAATCAAGTGCCACATTGTTCGACTTGTTCTCTTGCAGGTTTCTGATTTGGCGATAAATTGTACAATAGATAGAAACGTTACACCTAATGAAAGTTTTGGAGAAGGTGAGGAGGTGCTACTGATTCTGCTGGTCCTCACGCGCCAATCTCCTCTGTCCTCTGCAAGACTGCAACCACAACTCCACATTCTTCTCACTGCAAAGGCAAGTTTCTGAACATTATCATTGAAGCTTTTTTTTGGATGTTTACCATAGTGCATGCTGCCGTGTACCTGCAGGCATGTGGATAAGTATTTGTCTTGACCTAAGCTGTTAACCTTAATTGGAGTTTCTAATGAGTTCCAATTTACTGTATTTTTTTCTATATTTTGTTTCAGGTTTTCAATATAATGAATCCAATGCTAGGAAGTAAAATCAATGACTATGTTTTGGTCTAGCTATCTGTTTCGATTACCTAACCATATTCTCGTACTTTTGTTTTTTTTCAACATAATGGATCTATTACTTGGTCCTGATGTTATCCTTGAAGTTCTATACTCCTAATTCCTGATAATTAGGAAGTCCTCACTCCTAATGGCTGTTTTTTTTCTTTGTTAGTTGGCTGATATGTCATGCAGTCAAGTATACTTTGATTCACTTTGTTTTACATTATGGGTCTATAATGTTTAACAAACATATGCATGTGGATTTACGTATCCGAAAATTCACTGTGATTTTGACTTCTTTATATTTATCGGAAATGCTGATAACATAACTTGAATGGTTTTCAGATACATAAGAAGGGAGTTGAAGGAGCTGTAGTTGTAGTAACTTCACATTATTGGCAAACAAAGTTGTTCGAGAGGTACTGCAACCAGAATCAAACACAAACAGTTCATCATAAAAAATCCTATCTATGAGAGATCAAGTTCATAAAACTACTGAGCAAACAATAGTAACCCTACCAAGATGATGATTTCTACCTCTGGAATTATAGCCAACTGTTGAATATTTGATAGTAACCATTTCAACAATCTTGTATTTGGGTTTTGGGCCTTATAATTGTGTCATGGGCTTAGTCCAAGGGGGTGTGCGCCCTAGGGCAACCATAGGACGTCCCAACTCATATTTATCCAGTATTCAAAATTTTTTGAATTATAGCCAACTGTTGAATATTTTGCTAGGGAAACCAAAATATTCTGCCTTTTCTGTTCATTTTAATTGTAGAGAAAATTACTGATTGTTATTGTGTAGTTGTTGAATTGATTGATGTGGTTTCAACAAGACAGCCTCTGCATGATTATTGTTATTGTGTTTATTAACCTCTGCATGATTACATTATTTTTATCCCTCTTTTCCTTATTACTATCAAACTCCCATTTTCCAGAAAAAAAAAGTATATAGTGTGCTTGGAACTCAGAGTAGATTTTGTAAGATGGAAATGAGGAACATTCAGTTGTCATGTAGCAAATTGCAAGAACTTAAGATTTATGTTTGATATTTTGATATAATTTTTCTTCCATTCCAATAACACCTATAGGTTAGATAATTATATGTTAGCAGATTGACAAGAGACTGATAGTCTGAAACCATTGTTTTCTTTTTATACTATAGAGCAATCTAATTATTCTAAATATAGTTTTATACTGACTATAGGGCAAGATTTTTACTTCTCCAATGATGAACAGAAGCAAGGTTGCATAGGCCGGTTCCAAACAGATACAATATACATCCTCACAAGAAAGCTGTAGTTTTAATCTTAATATGGATAAGTGCACCATTAAGAAAAAAAACTGGTAGATAACAAATTTGACTTGTATATTTAATTGAAAAGTCTATATTCTGTACAAACGACAGAGAACCATACTTTGCATCAGCCAGATCTATGAATTATATACCCAGCCAGAAATTTCAAAATAAAATTATAGAATCATATTGTATTTTATTCTCAAATTAGATGATTTTCCCCTTCAATCTAACTATACATATGATTTAGTATTCATTATTGGGTATGATATAATGTAAAGTTATAGCACCTTACAGATCAAACTCATCAACTGCCAATGTGAGGTTATAATCTCAGGTTATACATTGAGTTTGCTCACGTTTTTTTCTGGCAATGTGGCTTACATGTTTAGGTTCATTGATACTTTTGACCAGGGTTTTAAATCTCCCGTTATAGCTGTTTGACAAGGGTTCTAACTATTTGCTCTCATGTATAATTTAGCTGCTATAGCTCTGTTTAGCTCGCTATAGCTGCCGCTACAGCTGTTTGAGAAGCTAATCGCTAAATGTCTTAGCACGCTATTTAAAACATTGCTTTTGACACAATCATCTTTGAGGATCTCTGAATGGGGGCTGAAACCTGTACTTGGAAGTAGATCATTCAATTGGTAGTGCCCTGGTCCTTGGGTGAATTGATGGGCAGTTCCTAGCTATGCTGGAATTGAATAATAGTGTGTTCACTTTGAAAGGGGCCATGCACATCCAGTGTGCAGCCATTCTGATATGGGATTGTGAGGTTGAAGCAGGACAATGCGAGGCACAAGTTCGATGAGAAGTTGATCTTGGATAGTTGGATAGTTGGATAGTACCGAACAAACAGTTATTGTCAGATTTTGTTGTGAAAACGGTTTGTCATACTATACATGGTTATTGGACCCTTTAATTTATTTTTAGCATTGTTATTTATTTCAATTTTCTGCCAAGAGCACTCATTGGAGATTATGGAAAAACAAATTAATACCATGCATGGACTACAAATGAAAATTTAGTTTCAGGGTGTGCACTTTACTTTTTTTTTTGTCCATTAATAAAGTTATTCTTCAAGAATCCGTACTATACTTGAATTTATGATCAAAATCTATTGTTGGATTATTTCAAGATTATATTATTGGATGTGGTTTTATAAAATTAAACGAAGCATATAGTTTGCCAATTTGTGCTGCTTTGTATGAATATACTGTAGTGTTTAAGTTGAAAGCCACTAACGTTGGTAAATTTACATAGTGATATGTTTGATTTAATTTATTTTGGCTATTACGTGCAATGCACGTGCATAATTACTAGTAAAAGAAAAGGAAAACAGAAACTCTCGCACGCGATCTCTCCCGTCGCACGGTCTCCCGATCTTCTCCACTGTGCACAAGGGTATTTTGGTCCTACAAAATGTAAACGCCACTTCCCGTTCCACTTCTGTTGCGTTTTGTGGTATTGTTGGGAAGGTGGGATTTTTTGGTACTGCTCAAAAGTTTGTGGTATAGATGAAATTTTCCCTTTCTTTTTTGGCACCGCATTACTTTCCTATTTTAGTAAATTTATACCCCTAAAGTTTATACACATCAAGTTTACACATATAAAGTTTAGAGACTAAAAGTTTATAAGTCAAAAGTTTATATATCCGATTTAAATTTGAATTTGAATTTAAATTTTTTTATATATAGTATTTCTATACATCTAAAGTTTATACACCTAAAGTTTATAGACCTAAAGTTTATATATCCGATTCAAATTTGAATTTGAATTATATTCGATTCAAATTTGAATTTTAATTCAAATATCCGATTCAAATTTGAATTTGAATTCAAATATTTTTCATATATAGTATTTTTATACATCTAAAGTTTATACACGTAAAGTTTATAGACCTAAAGTTTATATACCCGATTCAAATTTGAATTTGAATTATATCTGATTCAAATTTGAATTTGAATTCAAATATTTTCTATATATAGTATTTCCATACATCTAAAGTTTATACACCTAAAGTTTATAGACCCAAAGTTTATAAGTCAAAATTGTACATGCCCGATTCAAATTTGAATTTGAATTCAAATTTTTTATATATAGTATTTCTATACATAAATTTTTCTAACTTTTATTTTTTAAAAATTTTATTTTTTAAAAAAATTTGTGTGGTGTACCGTAGGAAGAGAAGAAGGGGAGGATAAAGGGGGAGAGGAGGGAAGAGTGTATCTGAGTATTGGGGAGGGGCAAGGGAGGTGATCGCTGGGCCGATGGGGCAGCGATCACCCGCCCATTAGGATTTCCGAGCAGAAACTGCTACATGTTGGGAAGATGGTGGGTCCCATTAAAGATAAAATATTTGTGCTATAGTATGTCCTATTGTATAGACATTAGTTACAACGTTTATTATAAATGACATGGTTATTTTTTTTAGCCAACAGTGGGCTGCATTATTGACCTTAGCTCTACTACTTGTACATGTATATGTACTAGTTTTCTCTCTTAAATTTGTGCCACAACGGATGGGTGACGAGGTCATGCATACCACTTGGTGCTGGTGGTAAAATAGATTAATTAGTCGCTTGGGACAAGTACGTAGTTACTGATTTATCATGCTATAAGAAATTTGCTACGCGATTGAAAGTGATATGGAACAACAATTAACCGTACGTACGAGTTAATTTCCTGTAGAAAAAGTGATCATGTCAAAGCACGCGTGCATGCTTCCAAGCTGGCAGTTGTGGAGAAACTGTCTTTACTCCTGGTTTGGACCCGCCTGTACTAAAGACAGCGATCTTTAGTCCCAAGTGAAAAAGCCAGGAGTAAAGATCGATCTTTAGTCTCCACCAACCGGGACTAAAGATGGCTCAGCCAGATTGGTGTAACCAACCAGGACTCAAGATCTTTTATCTTTTTTTTATTTGCATGCCTCTGTTGCTGCATGGTTTATATATATTATGCATATATATGTTTCAATACACACACACACACACATATATACATATATATATATATATATATATATATATATATATATATATATATATATATATATATATATATATATATATATATATATATATATATATATATATATGCATAATATATAGGACACTCATATGGGGCACCATGGTATGAAATACACAAATTCGCCCAAATTTTTCATAATTTTAAAATTATGAGTATGTACCTAGTTATAAGTATTCAATTTATACCTAGTTATAAGACATTGCACCACATCATTTTGAAGGCCTTCTAATATATCCGGATCGATGATCTTCTGCGAAATTGCGTTTATAAAAGCACATAGCTTTGTTATTGTTGCCCGGACATTGTCGGGAAGGATACCCCGAATATAATAGGTAGCAATCATGAGACTTACTATAGCGTGAATATAACGGGACAATCATGAGACTTTAGATTTGTGATCTTCTTCTCCTTCATGCTTATTATTCACGTTATATTCGAGGAGTATCCAGATGGTACCTTGATGCTCTCCAAGCATTCAAACATACTTTCCTTCTCTGCCTTGCTAAGAGTGTAGCTGGCTGGACTCAAGTAATGGCTTCCTTTCTCCTTTGGTTCTAGGTGAAGGTCGCCGCGTTGTTCCATATGCTTCATATCATTACGTGCTTCCAGTGTATCTTTCGACTTCCCATATACACCTTAAAAGCCCATCAGATTTACGCAAAGGTTCTTAGTGAGGTGCATCACGTCGATTGCGTGGCGGACGTCCAAAAATTCCCAATATGGTAACTCCCAAAAAATATAGTTCTTCTTCCACATCGTCGCGTGACCATCTTCGTTCTCTATAGGTTGGCTGCCGGGCCCCTTTCTAAACACTACTTTGAGATTTTTCACCATAGCAAACATTGCTTTTCCACTGCGATGTTTAGGCTTAATACGGTGGTCTGCCTTATGTTCAAAGTGCTTACCTTTCTTTCGTACAGGGTGGTTTGCAACAAGAAATCGACGATGGCCCATGTACACAACCTTCCTGCAATGCTTCAGATACGTACTTTCAGTTTCAGCCATACTATGAGTGCAAGCCTTGTACCCCTTGTTTGACTGCCCGAATAGGTTGCTAAGTGCATGCCAATCGTTGATGGTTACAAACAGCAGTGCTCATAGGTTCAACTTCTCCTATTTGTCCTCATCCCATACGGGACACCTTCTTTCTTCTACAGCAATTTCAGATATTCGACCAGTGGTCTTTGGTACACATTAATATCATTACCAGGTTGCTTTGGGCATTGAATAATAATCGGTATTATTATGTAGTTCCTCTTCATGCATAGCCAAGGAGGGATGTTGTAGATACATATCATAATAGGCCAAGTGTTATGGGTGTTGCTCATCTCTCCAAAAGGATTCATGCCATCCATACTTAAACCGAACCTTATGTTTCGTGCGTCCTCTCCAAAGTCTTTAAATGTTCTGTCGATGTTTCGCCACTGCGAACCGTCGGCGGAGTGTCTCAATATCCCGTCCTGTTGACGTTCTTCTGCGTGCCAACAAACCATTCTGGGCTTCCCATTGTTCCTGAACAAACGCCATAGCCCTGGTATTATAGGGAAATACCACACCACCTTAGCAGGAATTCTCTTCTTCGTTGGCTGCCCGTCAACTTCACCTGGATCATCAAGTCTAATCTTGTATCGTAGTACTTTACAAAAAGGGCATGCTTCTAGGTTCTCGTACTCCTCACCGCGATAGAGGATACAATCGTTCGGACATGCGTGTATCTTCTAACTTCCAGTCCTAGAGGGCAGACTATCTTCTTAGCCTTGTATATTGTCTCAGGCAATTTGTTTCCCTCCGGAAGAATGTTCTTGACGAGTTTCAATAAATCGCCAAATGCCTTGTCAGTAACACTATTTTTTGCCATCCATTGCAAGAATTCTAGAGTGGTACCCAACTTTTTATGCCCCTGTTCGCAACCTAGTTACAACGACGTTCTGTGGTCTTCTAACATATGCTCCAATTTATGGGCATCTTTTTCACTTTCACAATCCTGCTTAGCATCCTACAACATCTGACCAAGATCATCCGCAGCGTCATTATCGTCAACATCCCCGTCCACCTCACCCGTTCTATTTCCTTCAAATCCAGCGTACTGAACCCAGTCCGGAATGTTCTTGTCTTCCACTTCATCTTCTTCCATTTGAACCCCTATCTCTTCGTGTGATGTCCAACAATTATAGCTAGGCATGAACCCCTACTCAAACAAGTGGAAATGAATAGTCCTTACTGTACAATCCTTCTGGTTCTTGCACTTAATGCATGGACAACAAATAAAACCCTTATGCTTGCTAGCCTCTGCCACTCTCAAAAAATAATGCACGCCGTCAATAAACTCTTTCAACCACCGGTCCGCGTACATCCATTGCCGATCCATCTATATGAAATGCAAAAAAATCATAAAATTATTCAATGAAAGTGAAATCCACTAAATAGTCATACAGTAATGACATATCATTATTCATACAATAATTATAAAATAATCTCACAAATTATTCTTTTTAAATTATTTTTGAAGTTTTAAACTAATATTTAATGTGTTGTACTTCTTTTAGTTTTCAATTTAGTTTGTTTTCTATTATTTTAGATTAATTTTCAATATATATTTCTTCTTAGCTATTTTATAATTTTTTTTATAAAATTGTAAATAAACAAAATTTCAATATATTCTTCTTCCCTACACAAATTTTCTCTCTCATCAACTTCCAACAAAGTTTTAGAGATAATAATGTGTACAAAACATAGCTCCAAATGTAATATGACAACAAAAACAATGGAGGAAGAAGTTGCTAACCTTTTACATACCTCTGATTTGTATATAATCACCAAAATAAATTCACAAGAAATTTTGGCATGACCTCCCCTCTTGTAGAAGAATTTTGAAGCTTGGCTTGGGCTGGAGGAGGAAAAAACCAAATACAAAGGGATTGATCTTTGGACTAAAGTTAGGATGTTTAGTCCCAGTTGGTGTTACTAATCGGGTGTAAAGATCGGGGGGGGGGGGGCGACAAGCCCTTACAGCATATGAACCGGGACTCTCGGTTGGTAACTTGGGTTGGTAACTCTACTGAATATCAAATATTCCTGTTGCTCTTATAAACCGGAACTAAAAATCATTTTTAGTCCCGGTTTTTAGTGGAACCGGGACACTATTGTGGATTTTGTCCGACCGACGAAAGATGGTTTCTCCACCAGTGATTTCACTAAAAAAAATGGGAGAACGAATGATACATGTAAACTATTAGAGACTGAAGGCTGCAAAGTCAATGTTTTAGTGCAGAGATCAATTAAATTGCAGTCAATAGGACACAGGGATCATCAGACAACTTGCCATGACTTGTGCAAGCTACAATTCCTGAAGCGAAATCGATCGCTATTAACCACCACAATTACTGTAAATGCAGCTAGTGGGTTGGATAGGTCCATGTAGAAGATAATCAAGGGCAGAAACATTGGATATATATTTGGATATGATGTAAAAATCATTTCAAAATCAACGAACAAATATAATGGATGGTGCCTGAACATTGTATCACGTATCAATCAATCAGATATTTGGAGGAATAACATATGTACGTAAGTATGCAGGGTGTACGAAAGAATGATCAATTATACAGCTATACAGACAAATTGTGTAAGTAGATTGGAAACAAAGTACCAGCAAAGAAGCAGGTCTCAAGAGGGCAAATACCTGTTTCTGAAACATGGTTACTCGAGCCATTGATCCTCTTCGCCTCACTATGAACAGCCACCAGTACATCACACATCGACTTCTAGATCACACATGGCCCGATGGATGGTTCCTCTTCCGATAGATTAGTTCTCGGGCAATGGAATATCGCCATCAAAAGGCAGCCGAGCGGCCGTGATTAATGGCTTTAATGTCGTGCTTAATTCATTTTATCATCCTTTGACCAAATGCATACTTCCATTATACTCCCTTCGTTTCAGGTTTTAAAACGCTTTGACTTTACTGCTTTAAATTTGATAAAGTTTATAAAAAAATAGTAGTAATATTTTTAACTAAAGACAAATTTATTATGAAAATATATTCAATTATTGATTTGATGAAATTAATTTAGTATTATAAATATTACTATATTTGTCTATAAAATTAGTCAAACTTTAAATAGTTTGACTTTAACTAAAGTCAAAACGTCTTATGACTTAGAACGGAGGGAGTACTATTAATCCTCGCAGTCACTGCATATCATCGTTGATCTAGCTGCTGCCATCATATACTTCGACAGAGGGAGGTTTTTCACTCCTCGACATCTCATGCAGGGATCTTCTCATCCAATGGTTAATATGCGATCTCATCCACTGATCGAACGACTGAGAATTAGCGATGACGTGGAACACTGAGGTTTCAGCTTTGGGTCTTTATAGAAAGAATGGATATCTACTCTCTGCGTCAAAAAACTTCAAAATCTAGGAATGAATCCGGATACATGTCTTTTTTATAGAGGGAGTACATAGTTATTGTTGCACATGCCTAACTATTTTAAACATTACTTCATCTGTTTTAGATTATAAGTCATTCTAGCTTTGGTCAAAATAAAACTGCTTCAAGTTCGACAAGGTTTAACGAAAAAAAAGTAATATTTTCAACCCAAAATAATATATTATAAATTTATATGGAATTATAGATTTTATGAAATTAATTTGGTGTTATAAATATTACTATATTTATCTACGAACTTGGTCAAAATTAAATTAGTTTGACTTCGACCAAAATTAAAACGATTTATATTTTGAAACAGAGAGAGAGAGCAGCCATCTCAGTGATTGTACATGCCCTAAACAGAGTTCTGTTTTTTTATAACATTTTCTAAAGATTGTATTGAATCTGGTATAAAACTGCCTAATGCATTTAATGACGGGAAGACATAGCAACATGCACATGTTCCACGAGTTTGAAGGGGGAGGGGGGGGGGACTTGTACCGTTGTACGTACTGTACCATGTTGCTGATGTCTTGTCTTGCATTGGTGGGAGAATTGGGGATACCATGCTCGCTGATGTAATTAATCGAAACTAATTAAGGGATCGCTCGCGCAGGACTTTTGGCTGGAGCAAATTGCTTCATGCAAAACTAATCAAGAGCTCGTTCGGTTTATAGGAATTTTAAAACGTAGAAATAGTATGAAAATACATGTACACTTAAAGGATTGAAAAATATAAAGAACTTTTTCTATAGTTGTGCAGCAAACAATTCAAAAGATTGACAACATTGGGTTGGAGTGGATTATTTTTTTTAATGTTTGTTTTCCCTCTAAAAGTGGAGGGAAAGGAGGTTTTTTTTTTTTGTTCCTTTGAAACGAATGGTAGTTCAGTACGCATCTCAAAAGATAATATATTTTTGTACTTTTTGTTTACAATTAATTTCTTTGAAACGAATGAACCCCAAGATGGAATATTGATGGATGATTATTTTAGTATTACTACAAGCTTGAAAGACATATTTATTTGATACTTTTAAAAAACTTTCTTATATAAAGTTTTTTATACGAAAAACATGTTAAGTTGTTTGGGAAACGTGTCTATAGATAATGAGAAAATAGCTTAGGTGTAGCTCAATCAAACTTAGCCTTATAACAATAGAAAATACAACAAATGCCATTGATGAACGCTCTACTTTAAACAATACAACGATAAAGACAACTTTCAAAAAATATCATTGTACAAGCCAACTTATCATATAAATACTATCATTAGGGTCATCATCCATTTATTGCAAGAAATATAAGGGCATGTACAGCCGTCTTTATTAGTAGTCTCTCTATTGCCATGCAAGTAAATTTGATGACATGGAAGAAAGAGAAAGGACAAAAGAGAAATATGGTTGTTATGCATGACAACGGCTCAGAGTCGACTCTTAACATTTATTAGAGTAATTTTTGTTGCATGGTGGTGAAAGAAAGGAAAGAAGAGTAAGGAAAAAATATTTTGATACACTAATGATTAGAGATCATATTGTCTCCAACTGTTGTAGGATGCTAGTCTCTAAATAACGTAGAGCTCATGTCTGACTCTAGCTTTGTACATGGCCTAAGAAGCTATGTTAACTACTACCTCCGTTTTTTAATAGATGACGTCGTTGACTTTTTCTCACATGTTTGACCATTCATCTTTTTAAAAAAATTTACGTAATTATAATTTATTTTGTTATGAGTTGTTTTATCATTCATAGTACTTTAAGTGTGATTTATATCTTATACATTTGCATAAAATTTTTGAATAAGACGAATGGTCAAACATACGAGAAAAAGTCAACGGTGTCATCTATTAAAAAAAGGAAGGAGTATTATATTAGTTAACTGTATAGACTTTTAGTATATACGACCCTCGGTAATTGGTTTTTGATTCTCTATTAATTGGTACTCCCTCCGGTTTCATTTTAATTGATGCTTTGGATAATGACACGCTCTACGAGATATACCTTTGACCTTATTTTTCTATTATAATATATGCAATAAATAAATGCATGTTTACTTTTATTATAGTGTTTTGAAAGACAAATCTATATATGTTTTTCTAGTTTTTTTAAACTAAATATTTTTAAAGTTATTGATGGTCAAAGTTATAAAAGTTTAACGACAACCTTGTCCAAAACGTCAATTAATATAGAACCAGAGGAAGTATTGGTATTGCTGTATCGAAACAACTAGCTACTCATAAATTTTATAGCAAAGTTTTACCACATTTTAATGCCATATTAAATTTTTAAAATAAGTTTTTGGACAAGATATTTACCATTTTCGCTGAACAAAATAGTACAAGATATTGAGAAGAATCAAATTAATCCTTCCGAAGATTTAATTTTAGGTGGTGGTATCATGTCATTCGAACCCAATAATTCTTGGGTTTGTTGGAACCATGCCACCCTAATTTTGCAAAATTTGAGATATGCCACCCGTATCTCAATGACATGTAGGACCCATATGAGTCAATGACATGTGGGTTAGGGTGGCATATCACAAATTTTGCAAAATTTGCGTGGCATGGTTCAAATTTTCCCATAATTTCTAGTGGCTTGCTCCTGACAAATACAGCTTTCTGGCAGCTCTTTTTTATTTACCTACGTGACCGTGTAAGTTAATATAAAGTGCTATTTATCAATGAGCAACAAATAGCTAAAAATCTAGCCACTATTTATAGGGTGGTTATGGTGCATAGATAGCCGCCACTACTTAAAAAAGGTTTTTTTTTTCTTGGCGGACAGAGGTGCCTCCAATGCCTAAAGGTAGGGGTGAAAACAGAGCGGATTCGGACGGTCATACCATATCTTAAACCATATTTTTAAGCGGATTCGAAGCGGGTGCGGATAGTGTACGGACGCGGATGCGGAACGGATTATTTTGGATGTCGGAAATGGTGCGGAATCAGTTCGGGAATGGAATAAATTTATCGGATGTTACGTGTGTATGCAACCAATATAATATCAAGTTAGTAATGCAATGAACAATAATATAATAATCAATAAACGATCCATCGTAATAATTATATGCTTAAGTGCCAAACAACATGAATATGAGGTCCATAATATAAAAATACAGCTAGGCAAGTCTGACAAGAAACGGTGAAAGCCTCAGACTAAGAAATCTAGGTTAATTGATGAATTAGATCATTGAAGGAACCAATTTATGTTATATGCAATAGATAGAGATATCACATATGTTGATAATTTCGGATTATCCGGAAAGTGGCCTATCAGATAATCCGACATAAATATCAGATAATCCGCATTCACCGGATTTTAGAGATACCATATCCGCATCCGCATCCACATTATACTATCCGCATCCACATTCATATCTACCGGATTTCGAAAAGCCCATACCATATCCTCGTTTCAGAGCGATTCGGAGCGGATCGGGTCGGATATTATCCGATAAGTTTTCACCCCTACCTAAAGGCTAGTGAAAATAATGTGTTTTCACTAGTGGCCAGCTGGCCGCTTGGAAAAATTGAGTTACGCAAGCAGCTATGCTAAGACAACTGCTACCAAAAATAGTAATTTGGCTAGCGGCAAAATAAAGTGCACCGCCAGTGAAAACAATTTTGGGATAAAAAAAATTCAAAATGTTGCCACTGGCCGCCACATCCATAAGCACCACCGGCGGCCATCGCGACACCTCACCATGGGCGCCGCCTGCCGAAGTCCACGCCGTGGTCGCCAGGCAGTAGAGGGGAGTGGGTTGGAGTCGCGGTAGCCGTTGTCATCATCATCACGGTAACCGTCATTGTCATCACGGGAGCAGCTGTCGTCGTTGTGCCAGCCGCCGCCGGATCCACCTCCTTCACCGCCAAGGAGGGCCGCCCAAGCACCGACGCCGTCAGATCCGCGCCCACCCTCCCGCCACCATCGCCGCCCTCCCTGTTGGCCTCCCCCGTCATCACGGCAGCTAGCGGATCCCGCCTCCCCGTCGTCGCGGCGGCGGATCCGGCCTCCACGTCGTCGCGGTGGCGGATCCAACCTCCACCGTCGTCACGGCGGTGGATCCGGTCTCCCCCGTCATCAGGGTGGCAGATCCGGCCACCTCCGTCGTCGCAGTAGCGGATCCGGCCTCCCCCATTCTCGTGGCGGTGGATGCGGCCTCCCCCGTCGTCGCGGCAGTGGTTCCAGCCTCCCCTCTGGTCGGGCGGCATATCTGGCCCCGAGCATATGGCGCGGCGAAGAGGAGGAGGTCGTGCCCCGCCGCCGTGAAGAGGAGAAGACTGCGCGCCGCTCGCCGGCCACCCATCACCGCGCCAACCCCGGAGCGCCGCTGCTTGCCAAGGAGGAGGAGATGGAGAAGGGAGGAGGAGGCCGGTGAGGAGAAGGAGGAGGAGTTGCCACTGCTCGCCGAGGAGGAGTAGGAGGAGGAGAGGGAGAAGGGAGGAGGAGGAGAGGAGTTATCGCTAAGGCGTTGAGTCTGGGGGGAGGAGGAGATAAAGATGGATTCGTCGCAGTTGGTGGTTATTTTAATATAGCAAAAGTATTTTTGCAGTCGGTGGTCCTTGACAACCGCAGGGAAAATTGTATTTTCACTAGCGGTCGGTAACCGGAATCCCTCTCAATTATTTTCACAAGCGCTTTTTTATCAAACCCGCCAGTAAAAGGAAAAGGGTAACACTATGAAAAATGATTTTTCTATAGTAGTGCGCGGTCTAAACACGTCAATTATATATGGCAAACTGTTTTTAATCCCTCGAGGGGATGTCCTCTGGTTTATTTTTATTTACATGTCATCCAAATAGTTATGAAAAAAAATCACAATATAGTTTAGTATGTAATATATCAATTAATAAACATGTAAGCTTAAATTTAACTTCTACAAGATGAAAAAAGAGGAAATATCCATTTCCAATCCCATCCTAATATATCCCTAAATTGTCTGAATATAGTATATATACTGATCTGGTGGTGTACACACATCAAATTAAACAAGGGCATGTACAACTGCATTCAATTAATGGGATAAGCACAATCAGAAATGAGTGGTGATTAACATAATCGACGCCCATACGTTTGTCATAATTAAAAAATACAGCTATACTAACATTTTCAATTAAAAAATATGTTGATTTTCTATTACAACTTCAACCGGCGGTATTGGTACTTGGCTACTTGCTATCTATTTGCGATCTATTTTGCTATCTAGCCTCTTTGATCGTCGTACCCATGTGTTTTTAGTTAAAAAAAATCATAAACAAGTTACAATATTAAATAAAAGAATTAATACTTAGTGATGATGATTTATTTATAGTACAGTTGAGGGCGGATAGTCTTTTATTATATACAGGACAACTCCAACCTGTCATATTTGTCAAACGGACGTGCTCTATATCCTTTAAAAAGAAATACTGTGCTAATTCGAACATATATATTTTTGGCTGTGTATAGTACATCCAATTTAAGAGGTAAGTAGAGTCTGAATTTTAATCCATTTTTTATTAAAAAGCCGAACAAATATATATTTTTTCACTACATTAGCTTTTGCTTCGAAGTGCGCGTGCTATATATATATATATATATATATATATATATATATATATATATATATATATATATATATATATATATATATATATATATATATATATAATTGCGCCCATTTCTTTCCTCCAGCATCTCCTCAGTTCACGTTGGTCTCGTGGCACATCGGATCACTGGCCGGAGGCAACAACATTGATCGGCGAGATGGACGGCGGCGGCGGCGAGACCTACGGGTGCGGCGGCGGACGGCGGGAGGGCGGCTGGGCGTGGGCGGCGGCGGCGGCGGACAGCGTGTTCTCGCGGTCGTCGTCGTCAGCGAGGGAGGACGACGAGGAGGACCTGCGGTGGGCGGCGCTGGAGAAGCTGCCGACCTACGACCGAGCACGGACGGCGCTGCTGGCCTTGCCGCCGGACGGCGAGCTGCGGGAGGTGAACGTGCGGCGGCTCGCCGCCGACGAGCAGCGCGCGCTGCTGGAGCGCGTCGCGGGCGTCGCTGACGACCACGCGGGCTTCCTCTGCATGTTCAAGGAACGTTTGGATCGGTAAGGCCAAATTAATCGATTAGTACCACCAACCGCGGTACTATAAAGATTATAAAGTCACGAACGTTTTTTTAACCGGGACTACAAATGAATTTTTATATGTTCTACTTTTTAATCGGGACTATAAATAAATTTTTTATGTCCTGGCTTCAATTTAAATCGAAATTAATGTGATTTTTACATTACCCATAAAGATCACTTCTCTGGTAGCAATCATTTTTATACGGGTGATCAGTCAGAGGAGTGCTCACGCGTGTAGCCGAGCTCTATCGTGCGCGGTTTCTCTGCTATTTTTTGCGATTACGTACACGACGTTGAACACACCCCACACACACCAACACGTACCGTTTCCCCGTAAATTATATGCGCTCAAGGACTATATGTAGTTTTGAAAATTTAAATTTGGTGGTATATTTTTGAAATTGTGTTGCAGGTTGCACCGTACTTGTACTTTTAGGAATTAAACAGTACCAAAAGTGATGATCCGATCCATAGCACGGAATTTTTTTAAAATAAACTTATGAGTGTATCTTGTAAGGTAATTCAATGATTAATTTTCATGTAGTCAGTTCATATGCTTCTATATTTATTTGGTCATCTCCACAGGTGCAGTATATTTTGGATAGAAAAAAAGTTAAAGTAAATTCCACTTTATGCCACCTTGTATTACCGTTTGTTTTGCTTTGGATCTGTTATTACTTTGGATTAGTCCCAACTATTTTATCCATCTACATTCGATTTATTGTGTGTCAAATAAATGGTCTACATTCCCCAAAAAAAAAAAAAGAAATAGTCTACATACAGTTGTGGAAGTTTATTGACAAGTAAAAACCAACGTATTGGAGATTGTTCATATGCTTGAGAAGAGAGTCGGGATGGTCCAATGTGAACCAAAGGCAACAATATCCGGTCCAAAGTGAAAACATTGATGAAAGGCAATCTAAAGCAAAACATCGGTAATAAGAGGTGACCCAAAGTGAAATTTACTTTATAAAAACATATCCTTTTGTGTTCCTATATTTTTTTAAAATCGATAATTAAGACCAAGATGATCCATGTTAAATTAATTTTGAAACTTTTATTTCCAATCCTCAATTGGAAAATGTTTCCTTTTGTTTTTTTAGATAATGGAATATAACATCCCGGCCTTTCTTCAAAAAGAGCTACAGCCAATTATTACGAAGTAGCACCCTAGAAAAGAGTGTAGTTCAGATAAAAAGAACACACAAAACAAAAACAAAGGAACCCAAGCCAAAATAAGGAGAACACATTTATTGAAGTCTACTTGTGAACCTCCACCTATGATTGGCAAATAGTTGAATAACCATCGACTCCAACTTGCGGCACGCAACTTTTAGGAACTCCCCATCATCCTCACATCTTTGTAGCTGTGCCCAAAACCGGAGCCAATGCGTTGCCCTGAAATTACTTGCATATAGGAAATAGATGGTGATTTGTCAAAAACCATATCATTTCTACTCAACCATAGAACCAAACAAATGGCAGAAGCTCCAACAAGTATCAGTTTACTCTTTTTCTTGTCAACCCCTAAAAGCCACCCATAAAAAATATGAGATATACTAGTTGGAAGGTTAAAACAAAAAAAAAACTGAACTGCTCTTCATATGAACTTTGCATAATGACAATCCATAAACAGATGTTGAATAGACTCATTTTTCATACAAAAGCAACACCTTAAGCTACCATTCCAATTCCGTCTTGCCAAATTATCCTTGGTTAACACAACCCTCTTAAGCAAGTACCACATAAAGATCTTAATCTTAAGCGTCATCTTAAGTTTCCAAATATAGTTATTCTTCTCAACATAACCATTGTTAATTAAAGCTAGATACATTGACCTTACTGAGAACCTACCATTCTGATGATAATTTCATCTAAAACAGTCAGAAGAAAAATTCAATTGAATATGTACAATAGAAGCACACAATTCATGCCAGTATATAAGATTCTTACCAACTAAAGCTCTTCTAAAAGAAACATTAAGCGGAACAGATCCCATAATAGTGGCAATAGAGGATGATTTCCTTCGGACTATAGCATATAAAGATGGATATTTATCCTTCAAAGCTAAGTTACCTAGCCATTTATCTTACCAAAATCTTATTTGTTCCCCATCATTCACGATACAAGAACCCATATCTAAAAAAATACTTTTGACTTTCATAAGCCATGACCAAAAATAGGAATCACCTTGTTTCTTGTCAACTTAGATTATAGACTTATTATAAAGATACTTCCTCTTCAATAAGTCCTGCCAAACCCCTCCCTCATTTATTTGCTTATACAACCACTTACTCAAAAGTCATTTATTTTGTAATTCCAAGGCCTCCTTGATCCTTAGGTTGGCAAATAATATCCCATCTAGTGAGTCTGTACTTTTTCTTATGATCATCCCCTTGCCGAAAGAAGCATGATCTATAATAATCAATTTTTTGGATAACCCCTTTCGGTATCTCAAAGAAAGATATCATAAACATAGCTAAACTCGAAAGTACAGAATTAATCAAGATCAACCTTCCCCCGACAGATAAATGTTTAACTTTCCAACTACTAATCTTTTTCTCAATTCTTTCTTCAATTACTTTCCAATCTTTATTAGAAAGTTTCCTAAAATGCATTAGAATTCCTAAATACTTAAAAGGAAAAGAACCTAACTTACAACCAAAGATATTGGAATATTGATCATAATACTCCTTTGCCTGACCAAAATAAAATAATTCACTTTTGTGAAAATTTATTTTTAAGCCAGATAGCTTTTCAAAAACAGATAAAATCAATTTCAAATTCTTTGCCTGTTGCAAATTATGTTCCAAAAAGATAATGGTATCATCTGCATATTGCAATATAGACAAACCATCATCCACTAGGTGAGGAATAATCCCTTTTAAGAGACCCACCTCTTTAGCTCTCTTAATTAACAGAGCAAGCATATCAGCTACTATGTCAAAAAGGATTGGTGATAAAGGATACCCTTGCCTAAGACCTTTATATGTTTGAAAATTGTTACCAATTTGATAATTTACTTTTATACCAACATGACCACCTTAAATAAAAGAAGCTATCCACTCACAACATTTAGGCGAGAAGCCCTTCATCCTCAACATCCTCAACATCTGTTGTACAAAGGACCATTTTACTTTATCATAAGCTTTTTCAAAATCAATCTTAAATATTACACCGCTTTTATCTTTATGATGTAATTCATGCATAGTCTCATGTAAAATAACCATTCCTTCCATAATATTCCTACCTAGAATAAAAGCCGTTTGAGTGGGACTAATAACTTTTTGAGCAACCCCCATTATTCTATTCGTTGCAACGTTGGTAAAAATCTTAAAACTAACATTTAGTAAACATATGGGTCTATACTGCTGAATCTTAATGGCATCAACACACTTAGGTAACAAAATTATTGTGCCAAAATTAAGAGAAAACAAAGGTAGAGCACCCTTATGGAAATAATTAGAAAGCTCCAACAGGTCATTTTTAATAACATTTCAAAAAACTTGGTAAAACTCCGCCAGGAAACCATCCGGACATGGTGCTTTATTATGCTCCATATGGAAAATAGCATCCTTAATCTCCTTTTCAGAGAAAGGTTGCGTTAAAGCTTCATTCTCCAACTGAGAAAGGTTTCTTATCAATTCTCCTTTTCAGAGAAATGTTTTCTTTTGTGCAGGGTTGGAATCAAGCTTCCGACTATTGAAGTGCGGTATGAGAACTTAAATGTGGAAGCAGAGTCATATGTTGGCAGCAGAGGTTTTCCCACCATTTTCAATACCTATGCTAACATATTCGAGGTATCTGCATCTACTTTGAGAAAATAACTATGTTAATAATTAAAACACCTGTCCATCTATATGTCGGAGGTCCAAATTATAACAATTTATTTAGATTAAAACAAGCTCCACGCCGAATACAACATGATAGTCTTTAATTCCTAATTAACAATTAATAATTTCGAGCATATAGAAAGCAAATGCATGCATCTGTTTGTTGGAGTGAATTATAATGGTTTGCATGAAAACGAAGACTTCATTAGCAAATAAGTTTCGAATTTAGTTGTTATGAAATATTAATCCATCTTAGCGATGATTATTTTTAAATACAGATTTTCTGAATTCACAATTATGACTTTCACGTTCTATATGAATTGATTGCTAGTCATATAAACATCATATATTTTCACATATACAAATTTAAAATCAATATTTCGCAAGTTTGAAAAATGGTTAATGTACGTATATTTAGTCCATTTGTAGACGTTCCAAATTAATTGCTAAAATAAAAAAAATGTTTCAAAATTATTATTTATGGGAAACGGACGGTTTAATATTTTTTTAAATAATATGTACACATATATTCGAACAAATAGTTCCAGAAAACAAAAAACTGATCTATATATAAATATGTTTTTATATGTCAGAAAGTAATCTAAAAAACAGAAAACTGGTCTATATTCAATCGAAGTCTTGATATTTTAACAAAACCAAAAAAATATGAGAAATCCAAGAATGCGCCTAAGTTTTTTTTTTTTTTTTTTTGGAAATTGTGCCAATTTCCTCAAGGAATCCAGAAAGATTTCCTGTAGTTACGAGACTAAGCATGCAGAGGCTGGGATTTTCATTTCATTTTATATGATTGCATTAGCATCCTCTATTTTCCATGTGTAGTGACAACACTCACCTCCAAACAGGGCCTGGGGAACGCTCTTCACATAACACGAAAAAAGAAGCAAAAAATATCGATCCTTCACAATGTGAGTGGGATCGTAAAGCCTCACAGGTAAATTCCTAGTAATTGATTGTTTCCAAATAATTTATGTGATATAAGTTAACCTTATCTGTTGTTTTCAGAATGACATTGCTTTTAGGTCCTCCTGGCTCAGGAAAGACATCACTACTGATGGCCTTAGCAGGAACACTCCCATCAACTGTAAAGGTACATCTTTCATGCTTTCCTATGTAGTATGTGGCTCACCTATATATAGGGCTGTTTGAAGTACTGATATGATGAAACACTGCAACTACAAAAGGTATCAGGGACTATAACTTATAATGGTCATACAATGGATGAATTTGTGCCCCAAAGATCAGCAGCTTATGTTAGCCAACATGATTTACATATGGCCGAACTAACGGTTCGTGAGACGGTCAGTTTCTCTGCAAAGTGTCAAGGAGTTGGCCATCACTATGGTAAGATATGGAAATGGCGAGTTTGAGACTCATTAATCATAAATGTCATATCAGATCAAAATATTAACATTTTTTTACAAAATGTTCAGATATGCTAATGGAACTATTGAGAAGAGAAAAGGAAGAAAACATCAAACCAGATCCAGAGATTGATTTATATTTGAAGGTACGATGCAATTCATAAATCGCAACTCACCTCAACCAGAGTTGAGTTATGCTTAGTTGTTTTTAAGCATCTATTGATGTTCTGACATAAGATTTCATGAGGAACATTAATTTCTCATTTTGCATATGCAAGCTGCTACAACAGGAGAGCAGAAAGCCGAGGTGGTCACAAATCACATACTAAAGGTGAATGAGCATTATGTACTTGTATTGAAATGTTTTTTAATTTACAATAAATTCATAGTTGAAAATTGCAAGTCATTCCCATGTAATTTGACATGTACGCGCCATAATAATTCTTTACTTTGTTTTTAACCATTGAAGATCTTAGGATTGGATATATGTGCTGACACAATTGTAGGAAATAATATGGTGAGAGGTATATCAGGAGGGCAAAAAAAGCGACTAACTACAGGTAATTTATTATTGGAGTTAATAAATTGGCATATGGTGACAAAAGCTAATCCACCTCCTAATATTGACGCTACAGCGGAGATGCTGGTAACACCAGGACGAGCACTTTTCATGGATGAGATATTAACTGGACTTGATAGCTCGACAACATTCCAGATTGTGAACTCCATCCGACAGACTGTTCACATTCTTGGTGGAACGACAATTATTGCATTGCTACAGCCTGCGCCCGAGACATATGAATTGTTTGATGAAATAATTATCCTCTCAGATGGTCAAGTTGTCTACAATGGCCCTCGTGATCATGTGCTTGAGTTCTTTCAATCAATTGGATTCAAATGCCCTGAGCGAAAAGGTGTCGCTGACTTCTTACAGGAAGTTAGTTTCCTCACTGATTTCCATCATGATAGAATCATAGGATTAAATTTGATCTGAATGCTTAAGTCTGACTTATTATATGTGAAATGTGATAGGTTACATCAAGGAAAGATCAGAAACAATACTGGACACATGGTGATTCTACATACCGATATATTTCTGCTGCAGAGATTGCTGAGGCATTTCAGTCTTTTCATGTCGGTCAAGCAGTAAGAACTGAGTTGGTAGTCCCATTTGGCAAGGGCAAGAGCCATCCTGCTGCGCTGAGAACATCAAAGTATGGTGTTAGCATGAAAGAACTACTTCAAGCTAACATTGACAGGGAAATATTACTCATGAAAAGAAACTCATTCCTCTATATATTCCAGGCAATTAGGGTGATTCTCTGAAACCAGCACATCTTCCATTGTTTACCAGCACAATAACCTATAAAATTTAAATGATCAAAAGTTAATTTGGCCTCTTATTATGTTTTCTCTGAAATGTTCAGTTAACAGTCATGGCAATAAATACAATGACTGTCTTTATGCGTACCAATATGCATCGTGACTCCATAGAAAATGGGAGGATATACATGGGAGCACAGTTCTATGGCATGTTGATGATCATGTTCAATGGGTTGGCAGAAATGGGCCTAGCTATTGCAAAGCTCCCGGTTTTCTTCAAGCAACGGGATCTATTCTTCTATCCAGCTTGGACGTATTCCTTGCCATCATGGATCCTTAAGACCCCTATCTCCTTCCTCAATACGATTGTTTGGGTCTTCCTAACATACTATGTTATTGGATTTGACCCAAATATAGAGAGGTAAGGAAAACGAAATTCTAACTAGCTTCAATAAACTCATGTTAAATAAAAGATTAATAAAAACAAAGAAAATGATGCAGATTTTTTAGACAATTCCTAGCGCTTTTTGTTATGTCTGAGGCAACATCTGGACTTTTCCGCTTCATTGCTTCCCTTACAAGGGATCCGGTTGTGGCAAGTACTATGGGCTCATCCTGCATATTAATTTCTATGCTTTCAAGTGGATTCATCCTATCAAGAGGTACGCAAACTATCTATGAAACACCACAATGATATGTGGATAAGTTCTTACATAATTTCTTTATTGGATGTGGTACTTTTATGAATATAATTTGTTTTATGTTTAACAGAGGAAATTAAGAAATGGTGGATATGGGGTTACTGGATATCACCCCTTATGTATGCACTGAACACATTGGCAGTTAATGAATTCCTAGGTAACAGCTGGAACAAGGTAAAAGCATATTTATGCGATCAATTAAAAGCCATACATCAGAATATGTCTCGCTAAAACATTTGCTTATCATCACACAATAGACAATATCTGGTTTTAGCGAACCACTTGGAAGGCTAGTTCTGGAATCTCGTGGGTTTTTTCCTGAGGCCAAATGGTATTGGATTGGTGTTGGTGCCTTGCTCGGATATGTGATTCTATTAAATGTCCTCTACACCATCTGTCTCATATTTCTCACATGTGAGTCATAGAAAATCTTGAATCTTTTATTGTTAGTAAATAATGCTATTATTCTAAAAGATCTACAAATTCTAATTTTATTGCACCATGTACTCTGTAGTATTGAACAACAACCAGCCAATAATGTCCCAGGAAACTTTCCATAAAAAGCAAGCTAATATCACTGGTCAAGTTTTGGAAGCACCGTCTGGAGAGCAGGCTACTGACAATACAAGATGTAAATATTTTTTTGGACCACTAATCTAAAGTTTAAACATGAGATGTCAGTTTATTGCTGATGTGCGTGTGGTATGTGTACCAGGTACTGTGGACGTTAACAACGATGAGGCAACTTCAAACCACATGATAGGGAATTCTAGTTCAGGAATTAAAGGAATGGTCCTTCCATTTGTACCTCTTTCCATCACGTTTGAAGATATAAAATACAGTATAGACATGCCAGAGGTACCCCAAATATTGCCAAGTCTACCAGACATGCATGTTCCATATGGAAAATTGCATCTATTTGTACCATTTATGAGCAATCTTTGAAAAAAAATAGTCTTGACCAAACAAAACTTGTAGGCACTGAAAACACAAGCTACAGAGAGCCGGTTGGAACTACTGAAGGATATTAGTGGCTCTTTTAGGCCAGGAGTACTTACAGCTCTTATGGGTGTCAGCGGTGCAGGAAAGACAACACTATTAGATGTGTTGGCTGGAAGGAAGACTAGTGGATACATAGAGGGCAATATTACCATCTCTGGCTACCCAAAGAAGCAAGAAACCTTTGCTAGAGTTTCAGGATATTGTGAACAGAATGACATCCATTCACCAAATGTAACTATTTATGAGTCCCTTATGTTCTCTGCATGGCTCAGATTACCTACTAAAATTGATTCTGCAACAAGAAAGGTCAGATAAAGAAAATACTTTCACTTTATTCAAATACAGAGTAGTGCATAAAAAAGAAAATGTTGTCTGAACTGATATAGAATGCTATAAATGAAAAATAAAATTGACATGAATATTCATAGCAATGAATTTTTTTATTTCATGGCAGTGTATTTAACATGAATATTCATGTATTCTTTTACATGTTATCCAGATTGTTTTTTTAATCTTTTTTTAGATAATGTTATTTTTTTATCTTATATGCAGATGATTATTGAGGAGGTCATGGAGCTCGTGGAGCTTTATCCCTTAAAAGATGCTTTGGTTGGATTGCCTGGCGTAAGCGGATTATCAATTGAACAAAGAAAAAGGCTAACAATAGCAGTGGAACTAGTTGCAAACCCATCTATCATTTTCCTAGACGAACCAACATCTGGACTTGACGCACGAGCAGCAGCCATTGTCATGAGGGCAATTAGGAATACTGTGGACACAGGAAGAACAGTTGTTTGCACAATTCACCAGCCAAGCATTGATATATTTGAATCCTTTGATGAGGTGAATGAAATCATACTTGTATAGTCCATTTTTTTCTATCATGCAGACATAGACAAAAGGAAAAGTAAATTGTTGGTGGGTTATAACATCGTTTGCTGATCCACTCAATTCATTATAATGTTGTTAATATTTGCAGCTTTTCCTAATGAAACGAGGAGGCGAAGAGATTTATGTCGGTCCACTAGGACAACATTCATGTGAATTGATTAGATATTTTGAGGTTAGAAAAAAGAATAGAAAGTAATATATGCTTGCCTTATTGCATTGAGAAACATGCTATTGAATCGCTTTTATTTTCTGAAGGCTATTGAAGGTGTCAGCAAGATAAAACATGGCTACAATCCTTCAACATGGATGTTGGAAGTGACTAGCCCAATGCAAGAACAAAAAACTGGCGTAAACTTCACTCAAGTTTACAAGAATTCTGAACTATACAGGTAACTATATATTGGGTTGTCCTCAGGGGCGGATCCAGGAAAAAATAGTAGTGGGGGCTGAACAAATTACGCCAGCATAAATCGAAACATGTCTCACATGTAAATTGGCTAAATGTCAGTTCAAGGTACACATTGAATTAATGATATGTCGAGAATTTTGTCCATACCAAACCAATATCGAATAGATGACGTGTCACACCCAATCGTCTATTATTCTTCATGAGTAGTAATTTATACAAAGAAAAAGGCAAATTAACGAATAATCGAAACATACTTATTTTGGATTCAAATAATTTAGAGATTTAGGGAGGAATGGAGGCATAGAGCATACCACTAATTTCTGTTGAGGTAATAACATCTGACGCGCTTTCATATCTTCAAATTGTTGGATGATTTTTTCATCCGATTGAAAAAACCCTGACTTGGGTTTCTTTGGCTAACTTAAACACTCATTACTGGATGGAGGATCACTTTACTGGATGGAGGATCACTGCCATTTGTGTTGCTTAAACTAAAATAATACGTGAGCAATGTTTTTTTTGACATGTTGACAATCTAAAAATGTATAGAAAATAATTATAAGTTTCAAGCACAAGTGCACAACCTCATTAAGACACAATTTTAGACTATCTATTAGTATTAGAGGTTACTAGTTTACCGATTTCTAACTTCAAATCTTCAATCACAGTCACAGTAGGCTGCGACTGCGTCGTTGACTCGTTGCTGCCTTGCCGGCCACTGTGCCGCTGACCTGCTGCCTGCCTGCCTCGGCGCCTTGCGCCCTCGCGGCACCTCGCCAGCGAGCGGCTCGCCACCTTCCCGGCGGCGTGGCGGCGCAGGCACTGGAGTGCTGGACCACCGCCTCCGCCTGGCCTGCCTCCTGTCTGGCCCATCGCCGGCTCACTGGACGCCGCCACGGCACCTTGCCGCTTGGCGCTCGCCAGCTTGCAGGCTTGCAGCTCACCGGAGGTCGCCACCTGCTCCGGGCATGCACTGGACCACCGGGGCACCGCCTGGCACGCCTCCCGTCTGGCCCCTCGCCGGACGCCACCGCCTGCTCGGCCGCCGCCCGCCGCCCGCGCCTATTCGCCTAGGGTTAGGGATTTAGGAGAGGAGGAGGTGGCCAGTGGGATTGGGGAATTGGGGAGGCGGGAGGCCGGGAGGGGGAGTAGCCAAATGGGCTGGCTGGAATCTGCCACCGTGGGCCTTTGCTTGGAGTGGGCTAGACAAAACTTGAAGACTGCGCTCGTGGTCGTGGGCTGCTCTTCGAAACAAGCCCAAATCGCGAAATAACATCGTCTTCAACCTCCAGCCTTCCCTCCAGCCAACCTGACGAAGCTCCAGCCACCACATCTCGTGAAAAATTTTAGTGGGGGCTTAGGGGGGTCTCCATGGACCCTGGGGCGGTAGTGGGGTCTCAAGACCCCCCCGCCCCCATGGCAAATCCGCCCCTGGTTGTCCTTCAGTTAATATAGTTTGATCATGGAACTATAATGGTTGCCCCACTAACATAACACCTAAGATCAAAGCGAACTTTACTCCATGCACCAAATGACTGGCTCCATAACGCTATAAGTGAGAAGTGTGTCCAAGTTGGTGGCATATGCAAAATATTATGTTCTATACTAAGATATGAAAAACACAAATACAACATTCCAAAAGGACAATAATGTAATTTTTTTATTTTCCATTTGTAATAACTAGACAAGGTAACAGCAAATGAAAAAAAATTGAAATGCAGATAATCCTGAAATCATAATATTGAATTGGATATGCTTCAAGTTATCACCAAGTGCCACAATTTTTCAATTTTATGAAGAAGGCAATAGGAAATGTTATCATTTGACCATGTCGGTACTTTGCTTTCATTACAGAAGGAACAAAAATTTGATAAAGGAGTTAAGCACGCCCCATGAAAGTTCAAGCGACTTATCATTTCCAACTCAATATTCACAGCCCTTTCTTACACAATGTTTGGCTTGCCTCTGGAAGCAACGTCTGTCATACTGGCGTAATCCTCGATATATTGCTGTGAAATACTTCTTCACCATTATAGTTGCATTGTTGTTTGGAACAATGTTCTGGGGTATTGGCCAAAAAAGGTAACAAAGTAATATAAAAACCACAAGAAAATAGTGCGTATACAATCTTTTACATATTCAAAGGCTGCCTCTAGTTCATCTATTGCCATTTACTAGATATATTCCACTGTTGCAGGAATAATAAACAGGCCTTGTTCAGCGCCATGGGTTCCATGTATTCTACATGTTTGACCATGGGAGTACAAAACTCTGCTTCAGTTCAACCAATTGTCTCTATTGAGCGCACAGTCTTTTATAGAGAAAGAGCATCGCACATGTACTCCCCTTTGCCATATGCCTTGGGACAGGTTAAATTCTTCGACATATGAGTCTCTTATAATGTTGTAAGATACTACTCAATTTCATCAGCAATCCCCTCAGTATGGGGAAACTAATGGCCAGACAATAAGCCCTATTAACATATAGTTCCATTGCAGGTTGCAATTGAACTTCCGTACATCTTCCTTCAGACCATAATATATGGCATGCTAGTGTATGCAATGATAGGATATGAGTGGTCAGGTGCCAAATTCTTTTGGTACCTTTTCTTCATGTACTTCACTTTGTCATACTACACATTTTACGGCATGATGGCGGTGGGTCTAACTCCAAATTACAACATGTCCACTGTTGTTTCCACAGGATTTTATACCATGTGGAACCTTTTCTCAGGATTTCTAATACCGTTAACTGTAAGTGAACCAGCTTTTCAAAAATATCTAGCCAAATTATCTTAAAGCCATTGATTTTCCTAATATGGCTCTTTTTATCTACAGAGAATTCCTATATGGTGGAGATGGTACTATTGGATATGCCCGGTTGCATGGACGCTCAATGGGTTGGTTACCTCACAGTTTGGGGATGTATCAGACAAGTTTGATGATGGAGAGCGTGTATCTGACTTTGTCAAGAACTACTTTGGTTTCCATCATGAGTTATTGTGGGTCCCGGCTATGGTAGTTGTCTCATTTGCTGTTCTTTTTGCCTTCCTTTTTGGACTCTCACTCAGGCTATTCAATTTCCAAAAGCGATAACTAACAAAGGCATACCTGAGTTTCAGAGTTTTAACAGAGCCTGGTTAGCAGAAATGTTACTATAGGAGGTACCTGCAATAGTTTTATGGTATGTAGGTTGTCAGTCATGCAGGTTGTATAATTTAGCTTGCAAACTGACTGTGTTCTCAAGAAATTGAAAGCTATTTTGCAAACAGACATACTGTACACAAAGATAAGGGGCTGCTGATCCGCGGCTAGTCGTGTGGCCGCGCATGCGCGCGATCAGCTGCCCCCTAGTCTCTCTAGCTTCTCTTATATACTAGTGTACATACGTATGTATATACTATATACATACGTATAAATTTTGTATACGTAAATACAACATTTATACGTATGTATATTGTATATACAATATACATGCGCACTTCAATGTATAAAAATATACATATGTACATAGAGTTTGTGTTCGTACATATAAAAAGTCTAAAAAATACACTTATACAAAGTTTATATGTCTACATATACAAAGTTTTATAAATACGTATTAAAAAAGCGAAAATACTAAAAAGATACGGAAAGACGAAACAGAAAAAAACAAAAAAAAAGGAAACCGTAAGCTGCAAAAAATACGGAAAGAAAAAACAGAAAAAACAAAAAAGATACCGAGAGCGCCGGAAAAAAAAGAAAGCGTCGAAAAAGAAAAAAAGAAACCGCGCCGTCAGCTGCCCTCCTCTCCGCACGCAACGCGACCAGTCGCGACTTAGCCTTCTCGCACAAAGATAGATGTAAAATACCACACGATGTCACTACTACGAAAATGACTTTTCCGTGCGGTCAAAAAGTGTTTTTCCGTGCAGAGGTCTTGCCCGTCTGCACCCCCAGGTGCCTAGGAAAATAAATATTTTCGCGTGCGGGCGGCCCAACTGCACGGAAAAATACATCTTCCCGTGCGGTCGTGTTAAGTGGACCGCACGGGATAATCGATTATCTCATGCAGTCCATTTGTACCGACCACACGCGAAAACAAAAATCCACCAAAAAAATAGTCGTTGCCGTCGCCGCCATCGCAAACCCTAGTTGCCACCGCCACAGCTCGTCGCCGTCGTTGCCGTCGCTGTAGCTTGTCGTCATCCTTGCAGTCGCCACCCCCGGATCCGCGTGGGGAGGGGCACCAAAGCCGGATACTATGGGCGGAGGGCGGAAGGGGCGCTGCCACTAGATCCGAACGACGGAGGGGCGCCGCTGCGCGGGAGGGCCGGGGGGGCGGACGCGCTGCCGCCGTCTGCCTCCGCTCCTAGCCACCTCCTCCTCCTCGTCGGCGGGGGTGGCGCGGATTCGTGGGGCCAAAGGCGCCGCTCCCAGGCACCTCATCGTCGGCGGAGGCGGCGAGGCGGAGCCACCTCCTCGTCGTCCCGTCGCCCGCTGCCGAGCCACTCGCCTGCCGCCGCGACACTTGAGAGGAGAGGAGAGAAAGTGAGAGGAGAGGTGAGAATAAGGATGAGGAGGTGAGAGAGTTGGAGGGAGGATAAGTATGGAATTTTTGAAGTGTTGAGAGGGAAAAAGGAGGGAGGGTATTTTCCTGTGCGATGCTCTTAAGAAGCCCGCATGCGTGCTGTCCTCTTAAGGGTTCGTACGTAAAAATGGGAGAACGATATTCACGTGCGGTGGCTGTTAGAGTTTGTGTCGAATATGTGTACGTAGTCGGTTACAGTTTAGGACTTGGAGTTCTACTAGGTATAGAGAGGCGTACCTGTTGTAACCGCATGGCGACTTACCATAGCGAGAGGGAGCTGCTACCGGCGGCAACCGACCGTGAGTCATTAGAACTCTGATACGCTGTAATATGTTGGATCAGGGACGAGCGCCCGTAATCAGTGCCCCGGATATGTAGGTGTTGACGGTCATTATTGATCAGTTTCAACCATCAATATTACCAAAATAGAGGAGAACTAGTGATGCTTGCAATGCATAAATATGTTAGAATAATAATATTCCACTAGTATTAGGTGTACTAACCTTTTGCAGAGAATGACAATAAAGTGGAGGAGAATCGACATCAACTCAGACGATAAATCAATTGGATGATGTCGAGAACCAGACTTATGTATGAATAGGCCAAGAACTCAGAATTGACACGATGAATTGGGCCAAAATTCACAAGTCTGCGGAGTGGAGAAGTTCAGGAGGCCACCTGCCGATTTTGGGCCAGGATGGGCCGGCCCTGGTTCGGCCGAACCTCCCCTGGCGCCGTTGGATCCAGGTTCTGGCTGGACGGCGTGGATCACTCCCCAATGACGGTTGGAAGGCAATTCCGACCATTCCAACTGCCACAACCGTCATTGGCAGCCTATATAAGGACTTCACTCTCTTCAATTCAACACACACCTCAAGCAATAGCTCTCTCATTTCTCTCAAGTTTAGTTTAGTAGTATCTAGCTGGTGGAATTGGAATAGAGTAGAAATCAGGAGTCCGGAAGCCTTTGGAAGAGTTCGGGTATGGCTGTAGTAGCTTTTCTCTTCTCTTTTGTAAGCTTTGTACTTTTATTGGAATACTCTTCTATATACATTTATGGTATTGAAATAGTTTCCGAGTATATGAGTACCTACTTTATATTATGTTCATGTTATACTGAATATACGACTAGCTTATCTGGGAGATGCTTTGGTGCGGGTATAATGTTTGCTTATGCAATTACTCTATGTCATGACGATGATATTAGAGTAGTATCTGGTAGTTTAGACGTGGTGTCTAGATTATGGGATATCATTATTTGGGGTTATATATTGTGGATGAGAAGTGGGCCGCTAATGGTGACAGCTCAGTACGGTATTCCTCCGCGCCGGTATATAATCCTAAATTAATTCCCTGGGGAGGGTATTCCTCCATATTTAGCCCCTGTTGTATGGTCATGACGGGCTGTCGTAAGGAACTCGGCAGTCAGGGGTGGCTTCTCGAAGTACCAGGAGGGCATCGGATAGAGGGTATTAGCTAGTATATCAGTTAACTAGAATGTATGTATACTATGTATATTAGAAGTATAGGAATAGATTTTCTTTCTCTTTTCTTTCGACTTAGCTTAGATGATATATTATGAGAATGATTAGTTAATGCTTGTGTGTCACTCTACCCTTGGATTACCTTAACCCATGCTTAGAATATGATTATCACAAGTAATATATAAATTATTAGTCAAGTTTTCTCTACATGATCTTCCCACGGGATAAAATAAATACGATACCCTTAAAATACTCTTGGGTGAAATGCTATAATGGTATATCCGTGCGCTTGCGGATGAACTCTGTAACCATAATATACCAGAAGTATTTATGTGCCATTGCTGGGAATTATATTTCTAGTAATGTCATTAAGAAATACCAACAAGCATTTCTGGCGCCGTTGCCGGGGAAGATTCATAATAGAGATTACTTGAACTAAAACTTTATATTTACCTCTGTGTAATCATTTTCCTTTGCAGGCTAACCTTGGTTGTTTTTACTTTTGTTGTGAGAACAGAGTAGTACATGACTGGTTTCAACCTGCCGGAAGCTGTCTTTCGGAGCGTCAGACCACGAGTCGTTGCTCCGCAGAAAACTCTACCAACAGAGAAACCAGCCATACCAGCGCCACCGACCTTCAAGACTATGGCGAGCAAGACTCTTCGCAAGTTCGCTGCTCCCTCTACTAACAATGTGGCCATTGGGCCGCAGGTCAACATTGGGGGTATGGATTTCAACTTGAAGTCCAGCCTCATTACGATGACGCCGGCTAGCCCGTTCTGTGGCAAGCCTAATGAGGATGCCAATGCTCATCTGCAACAGTTCCTGGAGATCTGTAGCACGTACACCATCAAGGGCGTCAGTCCCGACGCTATCAGGCCACGACTGTTTCTGTTCTCCCTTCTCGGGAAAGCAAAGTAGTGGTTTTATGCCAACCGTGCTGCTGTCAATACCTGGGACAAATGCTTGATGGCATTCCTCTCAAAATTCTTCCCGATGGGCAAAACCAATGCCCTTTATGGAAGGATTTCAAGTTTCTAGCAGATAAGGGATGAGTCTATTCCGAAAGCATGGGAACAACTGCAGGAGTACGTGGCCGCCTGTCCTCATCATGGGATGGACGACTGGCTAATCCTGCAGAATTTTTACAATGGACTCACCCCGGTGTCCCACGATCACTTGGACACGGTAGCTAGAAGAGCCTTCTTGTCTAAAACGGTTCAAGGAGCCATTGAACTAATAGAGAAGATAGTCTCCAATATGGGTTGGAGCGAGGAACGACTCCAATATGCGCTAAGCAAAAAGCTTGCTGCCAATGATAAGATCCTAGAAAACATTAATGTCAAGTTAGATGGCTTCACTTCTGCTTTTCAAAACCAGCTGAGCTTCAATCAAATGATAGAGACCCAGTTAGCTCAGTTGGCATCCTTAGTCCCTGCAAATGATACTGGGAGGATTCCGGGGCAACCTAACTCCTCCGTTGAAAATGTTAAGGCGATCACGACAAGGGGAGGTAAGTCCACTCGTGATCCGCCATATCCTAACCCTGTAGGAACTAATGGGATATCAAAAGAAGCGCCATCTAATGACTCGGCTAACAAGGAAGTTCAGCTAGAAAAGACCGTGCCGCAGGAGTACTGCGACACACGGTTGCTGTCGTTTCCTCAACGGAGTAGGAAACCGTCAATGGATGAGCAATTCGCTCGTTTTGTTGAAGTAATCCAAAAGATCCACATCAACGTGCCATTGTTGGACGCTACGCAAGTGCCAACATACGCCCGTTATCTCAAGGACATACTCAACAACAAGAAACCGCTCCCAACAACGGATGTGGTCAAGCTGACGGAAAAATGCAGCAACCTGATACTCCACAAGCTCCCGGAGAAGAAGAAAGATCCAGGGTGTCCTACGATCACCAGCTCGATCGGGGCACAACAGTTCGACCAGGCCTTGTGCGACCTTCGAGCCAGTGTCAGCGTCATGCCAAAAGACGTCTTCGACAAGCTCAACTTCACGGTGTTGGCACCAACACTGATGCGCCTTCATCTGGCTGACTCGTCAGTCCGTTACCCGGCAGGGATAGCGGAGGATGTGCCAATCAAGATACAGGATTTCTTTATCCCGGTAGACTTCGTGGTGCTGGACATGGACACGGGAAAAGAGACGCCGCTCATCCTGGAGCGTCCGTTCCTTAGCACCGTAGGAGCCAACATTGACGTGGGAACGGGGAGTATCCGTTTCCACATCAACGGCAAGGAAGAGAAGTTTGAGTTTCAACCGAGAACGGAACAATGCTCCATGGTCAGAATAAAGTACGGGCCGAACCCATAGAATATTCAAGAGGTCGAAGTGGAGCCACCCAAAACGGACAGCCTAGTGAAATTCTTGTCATTCCTAACCCCCGCCGAGTTAGTCCGTTCTTGCTCCATTGTGCAGAATGAGGAGGCGATTGTCTCGTCTATTCAAGGGGTCCGGCTCTTCATCAAGTCATCATGACGAGTCTAGTACTCGTTCATCAGCTGATGTCTCGATGGAAGACGCCGAAGCTCCGCGATGACTCCTGAACGACACCGACCTCGACCTTGTCAGTGATCGGGAGAGACAAGCCTACTACATGCTGAGCGACCGGGAGTATGCTCACACGCGAGAATACTCACCAGACCTACTAAAAAAGATAGGTATGGATGTTGAATTTCGTTCTATTTGGAAAGCTGTTGGTTGGCAGAGATTTGATGTGGTAGATGAGCCTGGTTCTCGTTTGCTTACTTTACAATTTTTGTGCACTTTGAAAGAAATAGAAGATGGTATTTCCTTTCGCTTTTTCCGTGAGGAGTTCACACTTACATGGAAAGGCTTAAGTACACTTCTTGGTTTTCAAGATTCCTGTAAAATCGATCTCCAGAAAGGAATTTCTGGGTTCGAGAAAAATAGATTTTGGGAAGACATTTCTGGTGCTCCAATATGCAAGAAACCTAGAACGAATGATATCCATAATCCTACACTTAGGCTCATGCACAAATAGATTGCTATGACTTTGTTTCCTAGAGATGATCTGAGACTCATTAGGGGAGATGAATTGATTATCATGTTTGCCATGGTTAGAAAGATCAAAATTGCTCCTGTGAAATGTATGATAAGGCAATGGTTAGAAAGTATAAAGTTCTCTGCTCCTGTGGAGTTGTCACGCCCCGAACTAGTCCCGACCGGAACTAGCCCGTGACGCTCCAAATTAACCTGTTAATCGATACCAGTCCCAGGAAACAGTGCTGGTATCACAGGGAGACAGAATATCACAGCAACAGAGGTCTCTTTATTATAGAGTAGAGGTACAGTCATGTTGGGCTGCGGACAGATCCCGAGCTCACAACTGCATTACAAAAGGGAAACGGAAGCCAGGACTTGGACCAAACAACACAGGCGCGACTTGGGAACTAGGCCGAAACCCTAAAACTCATCATAGCCGGCTTGCTCCTGGAAAAACTCCTCATCAGCAGGATCCGCTTCATCTTCTTCAGCAACTGGGGGGGGGATTATTTATATAGAGCAAGGGTGAGTACGGGAGTACTCAGCAAGCCAGGGGAAATAAGTGTTTAATGCAGGCTTCAAGGAAAGGCTGTTGTTTTTGCAATTGGTTTTATTTGAACTCTTTTCTAAAAACAACTAAGTGAGTGTTTCTCAAACGACACGGATGAGACAGTGCGTCTCGTCCGGTCGGAGTATGTGCAATGTATCAGTCTTTAGAATTGAAACAAGGTTGGCACCCGGCCAACAGCTTTTCAAACGGCCACCCGGGCCAACAACTTTTCAAACGGCCACCCGGGCCTAGCTGATCCCATCAGCTGCAGATTTTTCAAACATCGAACCTCTTTTCACAATAGCAATTTCACAAGCAGTAGTCAAACAAAACTACGCTAGGAATCACCTCACATCCGCCCATGACCGTGGGCACGGCTGTTCGAACAGTTTGTTAACCTCTGTAGAGGGGGTACACTTTACCCACACGACATTACTAACCCGGATCACTCAGCCCGTGGGGATCAGCCACGTCGGGAGACCTCCAAGCTTTCATGACAAGGCATTTCCAAAGCCGACACAAGTTTACCATATGCCGACGAGTGGGGTCCCAGACCAACAACAGGTTAGGTCCCAAACCATACTGTGCCAGGAAGCCCAGGGGGGTCCTCTCCGACACCGCCCCGGCGAATCCACATGTCTCTCGGCATCATGGCTCCCCTGATAAGCTAGTTACTCAGCCAGGGGTGTCCTATTCCACCCATGTGGTCGTACTTATCTTATGTTTGGATGAAATTCCAAGGAAACGGTCCTTAGGTGCAAGAGCGGGAAACCGTACACCCGGTACGTTCCCCGGTCCGCGGTTTTGGAAATTCATTTAGTTCACAAGCACCGACCCAGGTGTCGGGTTTTCCAAGTCTTTTGTAAAACCCAAGTTTTACCCAAGTTGTTAAACGAATTTTTAAGTTTGAAGGCGACCGTCGATACTCGCACAGAGTGCACGAATATCGAGGCGTAACTGGGTGGTTACAAGGGGACATGGTATAGCAATTAACAAAGGAAGAATCAAATGCGACAAATTAGGTAGGTCCGCCAATCTGCCTTGCAGACGGGACAAACAGATTAAGTGCGATCCTATCAATGCATAATATTTTGCAAGCAATATAATTAAATTTCAAATATAGGCTCAAGATGTTCAAAGGTGGCTTGCCTTGCTCGAGATCTGGAGCTTGATCCTCGAAATCCTCGCGCTGTGGATCTTCGGGCTCCGAAACTACACGCGAAACGGGACAACTCAACAAACGGCGAAAATAAAGCCCTATTAAAGACCTCTAAGCGTGCCATTAGATAGATCTCGAGATTTGAGGAATTTTGGAAGTTGAACGGAGTCAAACGGATTTACGGTTGGGAAGATATTGAATTTCTAAGATTATTGGATTTTTGGTCTAAAGGAAAAGGATTTAATTAAATCCTTTTTGAAAAAGAAAAGAAAAGAAAGAAAAGAGGGATGGAAATTAGACTTTTCCTCGGGCGGCTAAGGCGCGGCCCAAGGGAATTGGAGCGGACCGGCCGATCTAAACGGGCCGGCCGGCCCAAGAAGGCGGCCCAGAGCGGCCCAAGACGCGCGCGCGCGGAGGAAGGAGAGAGAGAGTCCGGTGGACCGGGCTCACCACGCGCGGCCCCGGGTGGGACCCGCTTGTCAGCGGCTCGGCTCACCGTGCGGAGGGAGTACGCGGCTCATGCGCGCGGGCGGGGGAGGGACGCGGTGCACGCGCGCGGCTCGCGGTGGACGCGGATGCGGCGGGCCCACGCGCAGCCTCACGGCTCGCGGTGGAACGCGCGCACGGGGAGGGACTGACCGGGGTCAGCTCGACCCGGTCTAGGCTGAGCTGGCGCCGACGTGGCGCCTACGTGGCGGCCACGTGGGCTGGCGGGAGGTAGACGACGACCCGGTCGCGAATGGACGGCGGGCGGCGGCGGCGAGCGGCGGAGTGAACCACGGCGATACGGGCAAAAGCGAGCACACCGGGCAGTTGTTCGTGATGAGGGGAGACGAGCCAACGGCTCGGATTCACCGGAGGGAGCTTGACGGCGGCGAATCGCGGCGGCGACAACCGGCGGGGAGGGAAGAGGGAAACGGCGACGAGGCCACGAGGGGTCGATTCCCGGCGGTGAGAGCATCTACGCGGCTTCGGGAACTCGACGCTAGCGTCGGATTGGACGGAGCTACGCCGAGCGAGGCTGGCGACGTGCAGGTGCTACGGAGCTCGAGCGGCGACGGCGGCGAGCACACGGCGAGCGACGGCAACGGTCGCGGCGGCGCCGGCTAACTACGGGGAGGCTACTCGAGCTACTACCGAAATCTAAGGGGGGAAGATGGAGCGAGGAGGAAGAACGGAGGGAGGCACTACCGTGCGGGACGGGGCGCTGTGACGAGAGGCCGACGGCGCGGGAGTAATCTCTCCGGCCTCGGGCCGGGGAAGAGGAAGAAGAGGGCGCGGCCGAAGTCCCCTTCCGCGTCCTCGAACGCACCGGCTCTCCCGGCGCTCGGCGAAGGACGGCGGAGGCGAGACAGAGCACGGGGGCGGCGGCAATGGCGCGGAGACGAAAGGAAGAGGAAGGGAAAGGTGTCACGCCCAGAAATTCCCGAATAGAATTCCAAGCAGACTGTGCATTAAAATCCCCGTCCAGGACCAGCCGGGGTACACAAACAACAATGTTGACATTCAGATCCACGTCTTACAAACATCATGAAAGTCTTACAGAAATGCAGCGGAAAACAAAAGATAACTGGAGCTAAGCCTTGACTAAACTGCAGCGGGAACACCACTCCACAGGCATCCTCGACGGCACGGACGAAGCCTACTCCTCGGAGAAACCTTCATCTAACCCAAACTCGAACTCTGGGGATCGGGGGAAAAATAGAGCAAGACTGAGTACTACCCACTGTACTCAGCAAGTCATACCGGAATGGGGGTATGATGCATGGATTCAACAAGGGATAGCTAAGCAGGTTCATTTGCATAAATACTGGCATTTATAAACAGGAGTTGAATGCGAAAACAGTTGTAATAATTAAGCAGTATTAAGCATCCACTGTCCAACGCTACACCACGTTGCAACAGGCCCAACCAACCCCTATACCATCCAAATTCATTAGACTAAACTAATGTGAGTCTAATCACGGTGAATCTGGTTGACCGCCCATAACCGCGGGCGCGGCTATTCGAATAGTTTTACTCTGATCAGAGGTGTACAATTGTACCCACAAGACACAGCCCCACGACACGTTTCCGTGCGCCGACATGCCACCACGACATACCGGAAAGAGGCCGTGACAGGACCCTTCGCATAACCCCCTCTAGCCAAGCACACCACACCTCAGGTTTCACCCCCGTCCCCAGCGGGCAACGGGCAGTCCCCTCTCGTGCCTAGGTGAATCCGGAAGCGACAGAGGCCGTCGCAGGGCCCGCCCCGCTCCATCACGCCCACCCTTGCCTGGATGCGTCGACTAGAGGAAAGCTACACTACAAGCCCAGCCGTTGCCCACGCTGGCTTGTGGTAAGTACGATAAATTTTTCCAGGGCATCCCGCGAACCGGTCCTTAACTGCCATGGGTGCGACCAGCAAAACCATGCACCCACAGCCCACCATGTGATTCATTTTAATTAACCAACACCAAAGCGGTGTCACTAAACCAACATTACCATTAGAACTAACAGTCTAAACATTAATATGATTTTCCCCATTGTGAACTAGTTGAACTAAGCATGGCTAAGCAAACCCTAGTCCTAACTCTAATCATGTTATAACCCAAGCTAACAAAGGAGCATGGTATCAAAATAGCATGGCTGTAACAATAGGTAACCATCCCATATTAACATTGCAAAACAAATGCGGTATTTGAAAGAAAACATTAGGACATTTGCAATATAGGATCAATATGATCAAGTGACAAGCATGACTTGCCTTGCTCTGCTGCTGGAGGGACCTCGGCGACTATCTCGAAGTACACCGGAGCGTCGGAGGAACCGGAATCTAGCGACATACAAGGCAAACATTGCAAACAGGCTATAAGACTACTGAAACAGGGAACAAAACCATTTTTAATGGATTCTACACATTTTTCTTGATTTACTGAGACTTGAATGGGATTAAACGGAGCTCGGATGAATTAGTTATGAATTTTAGAAGATTCACTGTGTTTATTACTATAACAAAAATCCTTAAATAATTTATTGCGCAATATTAACCAGGGCTGACGTCAGCACGGGGGGGCGCGGCGCCGACATGCGGGGCCCACTGGTCAGCGACTCAAGGGTGAGCGGTTCACCGTGGACCGGGACCACGCGGGTGGTCCACCGCCGGTCCACGGGACCGACGGCCCAGATCGCCCTCGGGCCGATCGGACGGCGGCGGTGGAGGCAGCCGCCGGGCTCGGCTCGGCATCAAAGCCGACCGGCCGACCCGGGGCTGACGGCGGCGGCACGCGCACGTCGCGTTGCCGGCGACGGCATCCGGCGGCGGAGGCGACGGCGCAAAAGCGACGCGAAAGCGGCGGCAGTGGACGGCGGCAACGACCAAAGGCGACGGCAAGCGCGGCGGCGGCGACGCACGGAGAATCGAGGAAGTAGAGAAAAGGGGAAGGAGTCCTCACCGAAGGGGACGACGGCGTCCGGCGACGAGGAGCGACGGAGGGCAGTCGACACGCGGCGGACGGCGACCGGGACGACCTAAAGAACGAAACGAAAGGGACTAGAGAGGAAGAGAGGGGCCATAGGAGGCGGGGATGCCGGCCGAAGGCGGCGGACATGGCGACCCTCACCGTCGCACGACGGGAACGGCTCTCCGGCGATGGACCTCGACGAAAGAGGGGTGGACGGGATGGATCTCGGCCACGCGAACCCGACGGCGGCGACGGCGCGGTGCGGCGGCGAGCCTAGCGGCGGCTAGCGGCGACCGGAGTAGCGGAAGCGGCGGCGGCGGGTGGTTGCACGGCGCGGGAGCAATGGGAGCTCGGGAGGGGTCGGCGAAATGGGGAAAAAGTGAGAGAGGACGACGGCGATGCTTAAATAGGGGGAGAGAGAACCGGACGTGGCCGGGAGAGGCGGGAATCGCCGGCCGACGTGGGGAGTGGGGAGGAGAGAGAGGCGGGATTCGATTTTCGAATCCCGGCCATCTCGGGCGCGGGCGCGAGCGGGAGAGAGAGGGGAAAGGGCGCGGGAGACGCGGCGCACGCGCGGGCGTGGTCGACGTGGCCCGGGGAAGGCGGAGACGTGGGCGCGGCGACGGTTGCGGGCGCGGCGGCGCGCCGGGATCGGCGGGAGGAGGGAGACGGGCCCGACAGGTGGGCCCCACCTGTCGGCGACCCCGAGAGAGGAGGCAGCGGGGCGGCCTGGGTGGGCTTCGTCCTGCGGCCGGCCCAGCAAGGAGGAGGGAAGGAAGGAGGGGAATGGGCCGGCGGCCCATTCGAAAAAAAGGGAGGAAAAGGGAGGGAAAAGAAAAAGAAAAAGGAAAAAGGATTTTCCCTGGAATTAACAATATTGCCTGCTCCATTTTAATTGGTTAAAATTATTTCTAGAGCTCTGAAAATTTCACTAAAAATCCTGTTAATGAATTTCGACATGTAGAACTCAAGAAAAATTCCACATGTCAAATCCGATTATTATTTGCATTACTTCCTTAGGGTTTTCTCCTGATTTCACCTGCATTTTCTTGGGATCATTTATAAATTACAATTTTGGCTTGGGAGGAAAACTTCGGGGTGTGACAAACCTACCCCCCTTAAACGGAATCTCGGCCCCGAGATTCGGAGGAGCTGGTGAAGAGGTGCGGATGGGCGGCTTTCAACTCATCTTCCCTTTCCCAGGTTGCTTCCTCTTCTGAATGATGACTCCACTGAACTCGGCAAAACCGGGTGACCTTGTTTCTGGTTCTCCTTTCGCTGGTATCAAGTATACGAACCGGCTTCTCCACATATGTTAGGTCCTCTTGGATATCAATGTGCTCCGAATCAGCCTGTTCTTCAGGTACCCTTAAGCACTTCTTTAATTGGGACACATGGAACACGTCATGGATGCCGATCATGTTGGATGGAAGTTCTAGCTGATAAGCAACTTCTCCCCTTCGTTCCAAAATTTTGTATGGTCCTACGAAGCGTGGTGCCAACTTGCCTTTCGTCTGAAAATGGTGTACTCCCCGGAGCGGAGTGACACGAAGATACACGTAATCTCCTGCCTCAAAAGTGAGCTCCCTTCGACGGTTATCCGCGTAGCTCTTCTGTCGAGACTGAGCAATCCTCAACCTTTCCCTGATGATTCTGACTTTCTCTTCTGCTTCCGCTAATACTTCTGTTCCGAACAGTTGACGTTCGCCTGTCTGATCCCAGAAGAGAGGTGTGCGGCACTTCCGGCCGTATAAAGCTTCAAACGGTGCCATCTGTAGACTGGCCTGGTAGCTGTTGTTGTACGAGAATTCTGCATATGGCAAGCTTTTGTCCCAAGCTCCAACAAAATCAAGAGCGCAAGCTCTCAACATATCTTCCAAGATTTGATTGACTCGCTCGGTCTGACCATCAGTTTGCGGGTGATAGGCCGTGCTGAAATTTAAACGGGTCCCCATTTCTTCCTGCAGTTTCTGCCAAAACTTTGAGGTGAACTGACTACCTCGGTCGGATACTATCTTCTTGGGTACCCCATGCAAACACATGATCCTTGCGAGGTACAATTCTGCCAATCTCTTTCCCGTATAGGTGGTATGTACTGGTATAAAGTGAGCCACCTTGGTGAGTCGATCCACGACTACCCAGATTGAATCATGTCCCGATGATGTCCGGGGCAGTCCCGTTATAAAGTCCATTCCAATCTCCTCCCATTTCCATTCCGGGATTTGAAGAGGTTGGAGTAAACCTGCGGGTCTTTGGTGCTCTGCCTTCACTCGTTGGCAAACGTCACAGAGTGCGACGAATTCCGCTATTTCTCTCCTCATGCTGACCCACCAAAACTTTTCTTTGAGGTCTTGATACATTTTAGTGCTGCCTGGGTGAATGGAGTACTGGGTCTAATGAGCCTCGGTGAGTATCAGATCCTTCAATTCCTTGTCGTCAGGTACACACAATCTTTCTCCAATCCAGATTGTGCCATGCTCATCCTCAAGGAAATCCCGAGCCTTTCCGACTCTCATGTTCTTTTTCAGCTCTGCTATTTCCGGATCATTTACTTGAGCGGCTCTAACTTGATCCACGAGCGTAGGCCGTGCCTCCAGAGCGGCTACGAACCCGTGTTCAACAATTCCCACGTTGAGATGTTCAAACTCCTGCCGCAATTCCTCACACATGCCCTCGACGCATAGGGCAGTGCAGTAACTTTTCCGGCTTAAAGCGTCTGCCACCACATTGGCTTTACCCGGGTGGTAGTGAATACTCATGTCATAGTCTTTGATTAGCTCCAACCATCTTCGTTGTCGAAGGTTTAGGTCCGGTTGGGTGAAGATGTATTTCAGACTCTTATGGTCCGTATATACTTCGCAGCGGTTTCCAATCAGATAGTGCCTCCAGATCTTCAAAGCATGAACCACTGCTGCCAATTCCAAGTCATGAGTGGGATAATTTCCTTCGTGTGGACGCAACTGCCGCGAGGCATACGCAACCACTCTGCCCTCTTGCATTAGGACACATCCAAGTCCGTGATGGGATGCATCACAATAGACTTGGAAGTCTTTCATCGGGTCGGGCAGAATCAAAACTGGTGCGGATACTAATTTCTGCTTGAGCTCCTCGAAGCTCTTATCGCACTCAGCTGTCCATTTAAACTTCTCATCCTTCTTAAGCAACTGAGTCATGGGTCGGGCGATCCTGGAGAAATTTTCAATGAATCGGCGGTAATAACCCGCAAGTCCAAGAAAACTCCGAATCTGCGACACGGTCTTAGGTGGGGTCCATTTGGTAACTGACTCCACGTTCGATGGATCAACTGCCACACCCTGAGCTGTAATGACATGGCCCAGAAATTTGACTTCCGTCAACCAGAAGTCACACTTGCTGAACTTGGCATATAGCTGGTGTTCCTTCAACTTCTCGAGTACTAGACGGAGATGTTGTTCATGTTCTTCTTCGGACTTTGAATAGATAAGAATGTCGTCGATGAACACCACAACAAACTTGTCCAGAAATTCCATGAACACTTTGTTCATCAGATTCATGAAGAATGCGGGTGCGTTGGTAAGTCCGAAAGACATAACCGTGCACTCATATAGCCCGTACCGAGTGGTGAAGGCCGTCTTCGGGATATCCTCTTCCCGAATTCTCAACTGGTGGTAGCCTGATCGCAGGTCTATCTTAGAAAACACTCTAGCTCCTTTCAGTTGATCAAACAAATCATCGATCCGCGGTAAAGGATATTTATTCTTGATTGTGACCTCGTTAAGTGCGCAATAATCGACGCACATCCTCTTCGTCTTATCCTTTTTCTCCACAAAAATGACCGGAGCGCCCCAAGGTGAAGTGCTTGGTCGTATGTACCCTTTCTGCAGCTGCTCATCAACTTGCTTCTTAACCTCTGCTAATTCGTTGGCCGCCATTCTGTACGGTCTCTTATAGATTGGAGCAGTTCCCGGTGCCAAGTCAATCCGGAATTCAATCTCTCTCTTGGGTGGCATGGTAGTGAGGTCTTCGGGGAACACTTCTGGATACTCGCAGATTATGGGTATATCTTCCAATTTTCTCAAGTTCTTCTCTACGGTGTCCACTGGGATTTCCGTCTCAATCTGATTCAACGAGACCCCTTTCTTTGGCGAGACTAGAGATTTGTACACCACGGTTTCTCTCTTCTCGTTGGTCAAGGTGACGGTGCGATTCGCACAATCGATGACCCCCTTAAACTTGGTCAGCCAATCCATCCCAAGAATGACATCTAGGTCTTTGGATTCGAGAAGAATGAGGTTGGCTAGAAATAGTGACCTTTGAATTTCTATTGTTATAGAAGGGCTGAATTGAACCGAAGTAGAGCTATTTCCTGGGGTATGAACCCGCATTGGTGTGCTAAGTTCCTCTCTAATTAACCCATGCATCCCGACAAATTTCTTTGAAATGAAAGAATGCGTCGCACCAGAATCAAAAAGTACTGTTGCAGGGATTGAGTTAACAGGGAACGTACCCAGTACGACCTCTGGTGCTGCTTGTGCCTCCTCCGCAGATGCGTGGTTGACACGAGCCTGGATAAACCTTGGCCCGGCACGCCTGGGCTTCGGGCATTTGTCAGCGAAATGGCCAAGCTCGCCACAGTTGAAGCAGGACCCTGGTTTTGCTCCCGTCTCCTTCTTGGCTTGCGCGGGCTGGCCTGACTGTGCCGGTGCCATTGGTGGGCGTGGAGCTGCACCGCGGTTGGGCTGACCTCCATGGTGGTTCTGACTGCCACTGGCGCCCTGGGGGAAGTTGCTAGGGTTGAACGGGCGGTGCTGGCGGACGATCATGGTGGTAGGTCCACCCTGCTGTCCGGAAGTGAAGCGCGGCCTCTGGTGACTTCCCTGATGTGCCCTGAACTGAGCGGCCTTCCTCTTCCTGTCCATCTTGTTGCGTTGGTCCTCCTGACGAATTGCCTTGTCAACTAGCCTCTCAAAGTCGGCGTAGTCCCCAGATATCAGTTGGTTGGTCAGCTCATCATCCAGACCCGCCATGAACTTCTCCTGCTTCTCGGCGTCGGTGCGGACATCCTCTGGTGCATATCGCGCGAGGCGATTGAACTCGTGGAGGTACTCTGTCACAGTCCGGTTGCCCTGATGGAGTGCACGAAATTCCCTCTTCTTTTGCGCCACGACCCCATCTGGCACCTGTGCCTTCCTGAAGCTACGGCAGAACTCTGCCCATGTGACTTCAGTACCCGGTGGGCGGGTGGCCATGTGGTTGTCCCACCAAGCTGACGCAGGACCCTGAAGCTGGTGCGTGGCGAAAGCGACCTTCTCCTGATCATTGCACTGCAGGAGATTCAGCTTCTTCTCTATCGCATGGAGCCAGTCATTTGCCTCCATAGGGTTGGTGGTGCTGGAGAAGGTGGGTGGCCTGACGCGTAGAAACTCTGGCAACTTGGACTGAGGGGGAGGGGGACCAAGCTGCTGGTGCTGCTGTTCGGCGTGCTGCAGCATCCTCTGGTGCATCTGCTGGTGCTGCTGCTGCATCTGCTGCATCATGGCCGCCATCATCTGAGTCTGATGTGCCATAACTTGGGCTAGCGTCGGATTCTCGGGAAGCGGGGGCGGACCATTGCCGGAATCACTGCTAGGGTGCACACCATCAGCGCGTTCTTCGCCGTTGCTGTCCTCGCCTGTTGCGCGGCTACCAGTCCTGGTGTAGACCATCTGGAGGGAAAAGCAGATGGGGGAAAAGAAGAAAAACAGATGCTCAGGAACTAAGCTTTATTACAAAGGAATTTAAACTGCAATTGTTCTGATCTGAATTAAAACACTTAAAAGAGCAAACAAAAATCCTTATTAAGACAGCCATATCATAGGCACATGATATCGACCGTCGACTGACCCAAACAAGCAACCTAAACACACAAACTAACAAGCAAAAGCTAGACAGTCGATAAACTAATGGAAAACGAGCCTAATGCTCGGAACGGCTCCTGCGGTCGGTGGAGTCGAAGGCGTCCTCCTGCTCGTCACCAGGTCCCTCTGAGCGACTCCTGGAACCTGGCAGATAAGTCTCGCCACTGCCTGACTCTGAGCCACTGGGAGTAGCAGACAACCAACCTCCGGTGCCACTGGCTGGACCTCTGGCGGCTGATGCTGGAGCGAAGGAGAGAGCGAACGCGGGAGCTGGAGCTGGAGCTGGAGCTGGAGCTGCAGGAACTGCCGGAGCTGCGGGCGGAACTGGAGGTGCTGCGGGAGCTGCTGGTGGAGGTGGGTTCCTGGGCGCAAGCTGGATGCGCACGGGTGCCGTCGTCGTCTTGCGGGGCGTAGTGCGGATCCGGACTCCTCCTGGCGCTGGAAGACCCTTTAGCTGAGCGTTCTCCTTCTTCAGGCGCGCTATCTCGTCCTTCAGAGCGACGATCCTCATGAGCTTCCCATCGTTCAAGGCCTTGGTCGCCTTGTGCAGGTCCGAGTGCATCCTGTCCAATCCCCTCATCACAGCACACATGTGACCAAATGTGGTGTCGTTCTCGCCGGCTGTCGGACGGAAGGAGCTGACGCCATCACCGTTGGCTCGACGGGGGTGGTAGCGGTACGCCGTGTCGTGGAAGATGTAGTTGTGGCGCTCCCGTAGTCTGGCCATCATCAAGTAGGCTGCCTCCTGACAGGCATGATCTGCTGTGCCTCCACATGCCTCGACCGCCATGTTAGCGAGGCAAGTCCCCACGTAGCCATGGACCTCCAAGCGGACACGGTGAGGAAGCTCGCCACTGAGCGGCGGAATCGTCGTGTACTCTGGCGCGTTGGGGTAGCCCACCACCAGTGTCATGCGTGCCAGCTCTGCCACAAAGTCGATCATGCCTTCTCCGCGGTGGTTGGGTGGGTGACCGGCCATCTAGAGAAGACAAAGGAGTAGGATCAATGCATGCTCAAATCCAAATTTAAATAAAGCAATAAAAGACTCAAATAAGGGAAAGGAATAAGAGCGAAATTTTTATGCATAGATCATTTTGCATGAGAGCGAATAAACAAGACAGACTCACATAACGATAAAATAATGAGAAATTAGATACATATTAATAATAACAAATAAAGCATAAATACCTTGCAACCCATGTTCCTGAGCTAGGACCTAATGCATTTCACCCATCAAACCCCAACTGACTGACGAATAAATCCCAATAGTTTTACTAAAACCCTAGACTGACTCGTTTTGAAAAATCTCACTTAAACGAGCGACCAAGATTTTTCCCTTGAACCACAAGAACAGATCCCAATTTTCCCGGAACAAATCCAATTGCAAAGAACATATGCAATGAAAAGGATTCAGAGGGCTCTTAGGTTTCCATTTGGCTTGTCCTACGGTCAACCTGGCTCTGATACCAACTTGTCACGCCCAGAAATTCCCGAATAGAATTCCAAGCAGAGTGTGCATTAAAATCCCCGTCCAGGACCAGCCGGGGTACACAAACGACAATGTTGACATTCAGATCCACGTCTTACAAACATCATAAAAGTCTTACAGAAATGCAGCGGAAAACAAAAGATAACTGGAGCTAAGCCTTGACTAAACTGCAGCGGGAACACCACTCCACAGGCATCCTCGACGGCACGGACGAAGCCTATTCCTCGGAGAAACCTTCATCTGACCCAAACTCGAACTCTGGGGATCGGGGGAAAAATAGAGCAAGACTGAGTACTACCCACTGTACTCAGCAAGTCATACCGGAATGGGGGTATGATGCATGGATTCAACAAGGGATAGCTAAGCAGGTTCATTTGCATAAATACTGGCATTTATAAACAGGAGTTGAATGCGAAAACAGTTGTAATAATTAAGCAGTATTAAGCATCCACTGTCCAACGCTACACCACGTTGCAACAGGCCCAACCAACCCCTATACCATCCAAATTCATTAGACTAAACTAATGTGAGTCTAATCACGGTGAATCTGGTTGACCGCCCATAACCGCGGGCGCGGCTATTCGAATAGTTTTACTCTGATCAGAGGTGTACAACTGTACCCACAAGACACAGCCCCACGACACGTTTCCGTGCGCCGACATGCCACCACGACATACCGAAAAGAGGCCGTGACAGGACCCTTCGCATAACCCCCTCTAGCCAAGCACACCACACCTCAGGTTTCACCCCCGTCCCCAGCGGGCAACGAGCAGTCCCCTCTCGTGCCTAGGTGAATCCGGAAGCGACAGAGGCCGTCGCAGGGCCCGCCCCGCTCCATCACGCCCACCCTTGCCTGGATGCGTCGACTAGAGGAAAGCTACACTACAAGCCCAGCCGTTGCCCACGCTGGCTTGTGGTAAGTACGATAAATTCTTCCAGGGCATCCCGCGAACCGGTCCTTAACTGCCATGGGTGCGACCAGCAAAACCATGCACCCACAGCCCACCATGTGATTCATTTTAATTAACCAACACCAAAGCGGTGTCACTAAACCAACATTACCATTAGAACTAACAGTCTAAACATTAATATGATTTTCCCCATTGTGAACTAGTTGAACTAAGCATGGCTAAGCAAACCCTAGTCCTAACTCTAATCATGTTATAACCCAAGCTAACAAAGGAGCATGGTATCAAAATAGCATGGCTGTAACAATAGGTAACCATCCCATATTAACATTGCAAAACAAATGCGGTATTTGAAAGAAAACATTAGGACATTTGCAATATAGGATCAATATGATCAAGTGACAAGCATGACTTGCCTTGCTCTGCTACTGGAGGGACCTCGGCGACTATCTCGAAGTACACCGGAGCGTCGGAGGAACCGGAATCTAGCGACATACAAGGCAAACATTGCAAACAGGCTATAAGACTACTGAAACAGGGAACAAAACCATTTTTAATGGATTCTACACATTTTTCTTGATTTACTGAGACTTGAATGGGATTAAACGGAGCTCGGATGAATTAGTTATGAATTTTAGAAGATTCACTGTGTTTATTACTATAACAAAAATCCTTAAATAATTTATTGCGCAATATTAACCAGGGCTGACGTCAGCACGGGGGGGCGCGGCGCCGACATGCGGGGCCCACTGGTCAGCGACTCAAGGGTGAGCGGTTCACCGTGGACCGGGACCACGCGGGTGGTCCACCGCCGGTCCACGGGACCGACGGCCCAGATCGCCCTCGGGCCGATCGGACGGCGGCGGTGGAGGCAGCCGCCGGGCTCGGCTCGGCATCAAAGCCGACCGGCCGACCCGGGGCTGACGGCGGCGGCACGCGCACGTCGCGTTGCCGGCGACGGCATCCGGCTGCGGAGGCGACGGCGCAAAAGCGACGCGAAAGCGGCGGCAGTGGACGGCGGCAACGACCAAAGGCGACGGCAAGCGCGGCGGCGGCGACGCACGGAGAATCGAGGAAGTAGAGAAAAGGGGAAGGAGTCCTCACCGAAGGGGACGACGGCGTCCGGCGACGAGGAGCGACGGAGGGCAGTCGACACGCGGCGGACGGTGACCGGGACTACCTAAAGAACGGAACGAAAGGGATTAGAGAGGAAGAGAGGGGCCATAGGAGGCGGGGATGCCGGCCGAAGGCGGCGGACATGGCGACCCTCACCGTCGCACGACGGGAACGGCTCTCCGGCGACGGACCTCGACAAAAGAGGGGTGGACGGGATGGATCTCGGCCACGCGAACCCGACGGCGGCGACGGCACGGTGCGGCGGCGAGCCTAGCGGCGGCTAGCGGCGACCGGAGTAGCGGAAGCGGCGGCGGCGGGTGGTTGCACGGCGCGGGAGCAATGGGGAGCTCGGGAGGGGTCGGCGAAATGGGGAAAAAGTGAGAGAGGACGACGGCGATGCTTAAATAGGGGGAGAGAGAACCGGACGTGGCCGGGAGAGGCGGGAATCGCCGGCCGACGTGGGGAGTGGGGAGGAGAGAGAGGCGGGATTCGATTTTCGAATCCCGGCCATCTCGGGCGCGGGCGCGAGCGGGAGAGAGAGGGGAAAGGGCGCGGGAGACGCGGCGCACGCGCGGGCGTGGTCGACGTGGCCCGGGGAAGGCGGAGACGTGGGCGCGGCGACGGTTGCGGGCGCGGCGGCGCGCCGGGATCGGCGGGAGGAGGGAGACGGGCCCGACAGGTGGGCCCCACCTGTCGGCGACCCCGAGAGAGGAGGCAGCGGGGCGGCCTGGGTGGGCTTCGGCCTGCGGCCGGCCCAGCAAGGAGGAGGGAAGGAAGGAGGGGAATGGGCCGGCGGCCCATTCGAAAAAAAGGAGGAAAAGGGAGGGAAAAGAAAAAGAAAAAGGAAAAAGGATTTTCCCTGGAATTAACAATATTGCCTGCTCCATTTTAATTGGTTAAAATTATTTCTAGAGCTCTGAAAATTTCACTAAAAATCCTGTTAATGAATTTCGACATGTAGAACTCAAGAAAAATTCCACATGTCAAATCCGATTATTATTTGCATTACTTCCTTAGGGTTTTCTCCTGATTTCACCTGCATTTTCTTGGGATCATTTATAAATTACAATTTTGGCTTGGGAGGAAAACTTCGGGGTGTGACAAAAGGGGAGGCTGGGGTTTAAATGGGCGGCAATGTCGGTTTGGGAACCGACTTGCGCGGTCAAGGGCGCGAGCTGGCGCTCGGCGGTCGCGGCCAAAGCGGCGACAGGGAGGATGACGCCGGCGAGGAGGAAAAGGGGAAAAGGAGGGGGAGAAAGGGGGCTTGCCCCTTTGCCGATTTGGGAAAAAGGAGGAGGGGAGCGGGGGCGACGTGGCAGAGAGAGGAGGGGCGTTGCCTCCGTCCCTTGGCGGCTTGCGCGCGGAGTGGCGGGGGCCGGGCGGTGACGACGGCGATGACGGCAGGCGGTTTGGAGCGGCGCGACGACACGGGCGACAGACGCGGCAGACGCTGACGACGGCGGCGACCAGGCGGTCGGCCACCACGGCACGCGCGTGCGGCTTGCAACGGGAGGCGCGGCGGATGGAGCGGCGCGGCTCGGCACGCGCGCTGGCTGCGGGGCCGAGCGGCTGCAGGCGCGGCAGGGCAGCGGGGCCGGGCGGCGCAGACGCGACGCGGGCGAGGACCACGCGGGCGTGCGCGCGATCAACGCGCGGGGAGCGGCAGCGAGGGAGCGGAAAGGAGGGCTTGGCTCGGCGCGGGCGGCGCGGCTCACGCGCTCGCGCGCGCGGCACGCGGGCGAGGCGGAGCGGAGCTGAGCGGGGGGAGAAGCGGAGCGCGCCGGGGAGGGGAGAGGGCGAGAGAGAGAGAGAGAGAGAGAGAGAGAGAGCGAGGGCGCCCGGGAGAGAGGGGGCCGGGGGAGAGATGGGCCGAGCGGGATTCGGCCCATCGACCTCGGGGGAGGCAAAATAGACTTTTGCGGAGGGATTTGATTTGGAAGGATTGGATTCGGAATTGAACTCGACGATAGATCGGGGATTGAGATCTTGAGATGGCACGGACACTAGACAACAAGCAAGGAAACAAATTTCGCAATTAGGGTTTTTAAGAGATAATTTTCCCGCTAGGCGCCACGACGGAACGGGCGCTACAGGAGTGCACTTCTCTGATTACTCGGATAGCAAAAGGGCTAGGGGTGGTTAGCAACCAAATTGCTTTTAACTCAGCCGCTCGTTCGCGTATTGATGAGGCTTATCTAGTGCAAGGGCATATTCTGAAGCTTGGAGCAGATGGATCTTTGATTTACTTTTTCCCCGATTGTACAAATGAAATCCTATGATGTAATGGCTATGTTATGACCTCTAGACCACAATCAAGGTGTAGAGTGTGGTGGTACCGACGGAAACCGGTCAAACTAGAACGATTCATGTCATGTGGGTAAAGTTGTACAAACTATGCAGAGTTCTCAAAACTAATCGTTTAGTCATGCTCGCGGTCATGAGCGGCTTAGTGAAATGTCAATATTATAGATTTATATTTTCAAATTGTGTTTGTGAAACATGGGTTTGAAAATGGTAACTTGTGTTGAATTATATGGTTTATGGTATATTGATGATGAATGTGAGACTTGATGTCGGTTTAGGCATCAATAATGATTATATGATGATATTATGATGACTATTATGTTATATTTATGTTCATGTTTTGTGAATTGAATTGTCAACTCTCTTTACAAATGTTTGTGAACCAAAATTTGCCTTTGTGCTGTAATTGAGCTAAAGACAACCTTCCATTGAATTATGGCTTTGCATATAGAATGTTAGGTTTGATTTGTGCTTACCAGTATATTAATTTGATTGATGTACTGACTCTTGTCACTCGTATATAATATATATTGCAGGTATTAGGTTTAAATTGAATTGAGTGATTCGGGATTCGACTGCTTCTTCTAGGATTTGATTCATTATGGGTCTACCTCTAGTCAGCTGCTTGTGGGAATGGGTATACAAGCTTCCATGAATCATTATATATATTTGGCCGATCGGCTTAGGAAATTACATCTTGTAATAATCTGGGTTCTAATTTCTATTCATGCCTTATTTCTGTTTATCATTGCTTAAATGAAAATGTGAAACTAGTGCTTATTCTACGAACTAGTTTATTCACATGAGTATAAGTTTAGAGCATTTGAGATGTTATAGACCTCCAACAATTTGTCAAGTCTCTTGAAATGTGTAACCATCTGGTCACCACCTTTGTGTGGCTTGATGGGCATGTCTCAGGCTGAAATTGACTAGCACGCGGAGTCCTATCAATATCTCCTATGCTCTCTACTCGATGCTTCGGTTTTCATAATATGTTTGCTACTTGATATGGCAACGAGAGGTTGAATGGTTATTGTTTTATTGAGACCCTATCCAACTAAATATTTCGTGCTATCAATTCAAGTAATTTACATAATATTTGACCCTGGATGATCTCACATGTAGTTTTTTTCTGAAATTTTGACAAATTAACCTATCATTTCAAGTAGTTTACATAATATTTGACCTTGGGTGATCTCACACGTAGTTTTTTTCCGAAATTTTGACAAATTAACCGCTTTAGTGAAATTATTTGAAAATAACCCATACCAAAATCTAATGACAAAAATGAACCGTTGGCACAATACCAACCCCGATGACGTCGCTGAGCTATAACATCTCAGCGCCATCATCTTTGGCGTCGAGATCCTTGCTGAGCTAACCGGAATTCCACGTGGACTAGGTGTCAGCGCCAATGCATTTGGCACTGACCCCTTTACAAGCTAATTAATACAAAATGAACATCAAATTCATGATACAAACGTAGCCTGGTGGTGTGATGCAAGGAACATCAAATTCATTATGCGAACGTAGCTTGGTGGTGTGATGCCCAATCGTGTGTGCAGCACTTATGGGTTCGAGCCCTCGACATAGCAACAATATTTTTCCATTAATTTTGTTCATTGGCCTATGTTTTCTTTCAGTTTGGTGGCTAACAGAGTGATTAGTATCGTATACATTTTCTTTTTCAAAAGCAGACCATCGTTAATCATTTATATGTATGCGCGTAGATTGAACATTTGAATATATACGCGTGTAGATTGAACAGTATCGTATATATATTTTTTTTCAAAAGCAGAGACCATTATTAATCATTTATTTGTATGCGCGTAGATTGAACATTTGAAGAAAAAAAAGAACAAAAATGCCTGACTTGATGGGGATTCGAACCCTGGTTCTAGGGTACACCGTACACCAGCAAAAGAACGTAACATTGCAACACCAGTACATTGTTTACAAATTATTGCGCAATACTCTAATTATATGACCCCCCCCCCTCCACGTGGAGTTCCGAACAGGTCAGCAAGGATCTCAGTGCCAAAAACGGTGACGCTGAGATGTTATAACTCAGCACCATCAGCCGACGGTTCATTTTTGCCATTTGTTTTGGTACGGGTTAAGGGTCAATTTATCAAATTTTTAGTAGTTATTTATATTTGTTTGCCTAAATTTTCATAAACAGTGTTCATTAAGAACAGATTCTTCCTTATATTCGATAACTAGGTCACAGATGTTCTACTAAACTAAGGGGCATGTAATTTTATTTTTCATTTCACTGGATTTTAGATTTCAAATTATACTACCACTGCAAGAAATATCATTTGATAGTGAACTAAGTAACCTAGCTAGTAATTATTTGGGGGTGGTAAAATAGGGGAAAAAGTGTTTTGTTGGGAGGTGAAGTACGATGCGGTGCAGTGGTATAGAACATACCTAAAATACTACTACAAGGACTGATAGCGATATGAATGGGGAATATTTGTGTTGCGTTGTTTTTAGAATGTTTTTTGGCAAGAAGGAAGACTATTTGTACAATTTGAACAAATTATTTGATTGTTGAAAAATTAAATATATGATGTAATATTTTGACAAAATATTAGATAGCTACACAAACTGCAAGTTGTCTCACGCATTGGTATTTTAGCTAAGAATTTATATTTATATTTTCCTCTCTGGACAATTTCGATGGACATATATCAACCAAAGATTTGCGCGCTGAAAGGCCGATCTCAAGTTTTGTTCCACGCATGCATTCACCATGATTAATTTGTGGGGTAAATCGAAAAATCCAAATCCACTACATCAATATTGCAAGAAGTCAAGCAACCAAATCGATCTCTCATCGTCATGCTTTGCATCTATATATGGTTTCCCTTCAAAAAGAAAACGAAAAAAAATTGCGCCTATAGTTGTCCGGAGACACGTGAAGATTGCAATACTTTGGTATTGAACTTGAGCAGAAAGAGACGTCACTGATATGGACAGATATTAAGATGCTTTATTGAGTACACTGCTGGATCAGAGCTAGCCATGCAGATGATCTTACATGTTACTTGGTTTTCAATGATAACGTCATTGACTTTTTCACACTTTTTAACCATTTATTTTGTTTAAAAAGTATGTAATTATTATTTTTACTTGATTTATCATTAAAAATACTTTAAGCACAACTTATATATTTTTATTTGTACTAAATTTTTGAATAAGATGAATAATCAAAACTTGTGTCAAAACGTCAATAAGATTATCTATTGAAAACAGGAAGAAGGTTACAACAAACTGTCAGTGTCAACCGTGCACTCAACACCAGATCATCCTCCAAAATATGATATAATAAGTTCTTAGCAGCCGGGGAATATTGCAGTTAATTATATTTTTCCCTACATGATAAAAAATGATTTGAGAGGGAAAGAACAAGATATAAGGAAACAGATGGGCCTTTTGTCTGTTTGTTTGCCTTGGGAAAAAAAATCTAGCTTCGGGAGAATGTATGAATATATGATGATACGATTCGTGTTGTTCATGTTGAGAAACTTGGGTTTTGGCCCATGAAGATCAGCCCAATACAATAATTGAATCTCACCCTACTTTCCATGTACGTATAAGAATTGGCTGGATAAAGAGAGCATATGAGTGATTTTGTGTAATAAGAATACTCTGGTCCATATCTTGTGTCTGCACTTTTATCCATACTTACAAAATCCTTTTGGACTAGTGTACATATTAGATGGATTGGGTATCCCACATGCATTGAGTAAGTGAAACGTGAACAACAACTTAGCTATCTTTTCCTAACTCCGCAGTTCCACCACGTAGAAATGTACATGTAGAAAAAGTCGGCCGTATCGGCTCACTATACTCACTATACGGCCGATTATACAATTCTCATTATGATTTTATTTAGATTAGATGATAATTTGAGCAAGCACAAATAAATAATTTGAGCAAATTATACTGCCGATTTTATTTTGATAAAATAAATAATTAGTCGGCCGTATCGGCTCACTATACTCACTGTACGGGCGATTTTACTTTGATATAAAATAATTTGAGCAAGCACAAAAATTTATTCTACACGTGGGACCTTATGTGCATGCTCATATCGAGCTTAAGAAACCGTATGAAGCCATACAACTGTCGATTCTTAAGTAGCCATAGCTTTACACATGTGAGCATTCACGCGACCTCAGCTTGCGCGAGCGTTCACGTACGCGCGTTTTCAGTTCGTGACACAGATCCCTGTGATTTGCATGTTTCAAACCCTCTATCCGAAATCTCAACGAAATTGCAAACTCTTGGCCTGCAGATTCGAATGGAAGCCTATGAAAAAGAAATTCAGTGGCAGTTGCATCAGTGATGATGTGATTGCAGCTAACGGCACGAAAACGACGGGTGCACAAACTCCACCAGAAAACCGGTTATCCAGTGCCATTATATATAATACTGTTTTTTTTATGCGAAAGGCTACCTACTCCCTCCGTTTACATTTATATTATAAGACATTTTAACTTTTTATTTCAAACCTTTTATAAGTTTCATCAAATTTATAGAAAAATCTAGCAACGTCTATAATAATAATCATTAAATCTAACACTAGATATATTTTAATAGAATTTTTTAAAAATGTTGCTATGTCTGTTATGTACTTAATCGAATTATAAAAAGTTTAACTTAGAAAAAAAATCAAAAAATCTTATAATAGAAAGTAACAAATGCGAAGTGTGATATTACGTGACTGAAGGTCGTGCGTCGATTGTGATTTTAAGCCACGTGTCCTGATCTCGTTGGACAGTGGCCGGCTGCTAAGGAGCAGTGGAGCAGCCATTAAAAATCTGCACAATTTGGCCTTATCCATCAATGAAGGTGCTGATGCTTTCCCTTTCTAATTGGACAACACACTTCCCTACAAGCAAGGGAAGCAATTAACATGGGAAGTGGGGATCAAGATCAGAGACACCCAGTGACTCCAATAATTAAGGAACAAAAGTTTCTTCTTTGTTTTTTTTTCTTTCATTTTGAGACAAACAGAATCTGCCCCCACTTAAAAAGATTAAAAAGATGCAGGGATATATACAAATTTTCATCTATAATGCATGAAAGAGAAAAGCATTTTTGTGGACTATAATTGGAATGGACCTCAGTTTTGTTGAACTATTATATATGTTGCACAACTCATTTTTACTGTACATGTGTTTTTCAACTACATTTTAGTTGGATGAGTATAGTAGTGGTGGGGGCCTGTTGAGAAGATAAAACGACTTATATATATATAAGTGTCGGTGTTGATTTTTGTTTTAGGTGTAAAGGAATCTTTATTGAACATTTTGTTCAGTACAAAAAAGAGGCATCATTAAAATGATATTTAGAACTAAATAAAGTTGTTCGATCAGGGTTTATATGGCTTTATATGTTTTTCCTACTATGTATGCAATTCATATAGTAAGTGCAAATTAAAGCCGCTGAGGTTTAAGGTGCAGTGACATGATTCATATCCTTTCCTACAAATACGTGTGGTTCAAATAAACACGGAAACATGGCCAGCTTTGAGTTACGACCTTATCCTAGTTTTCAAGGGGAAGTTGTTAGACAAACTACACAGCTTATTCGAACCTTTTTATTTTTTTTCATCATAATTAGAACCTCTTTAAGTAATGCAAGAAAAATCAAACACTTTAAGGTACTACAATATTTTTTTAGGTACTAAAAAGGAATTCGTTTTTTTTATAGAAAAGGTATAAATAAGGCAGGAGCTACTACTACAAGCTAGTAGCGCTTAAACCTTGCCTGTGATAATAGTTCAATTTTACTTATAGTGCTATAGTTGCAATTGATATGTACCGGAGACGTTCATATGTTACGGTAAGTCACTAGTATATAAACTAGACCCATCAAAATTTAAAATCTGGTGGCTACCAATGCTAAACATATGCGTGAGCTTTTAATAAGATTTTATTAAGGCTAAGTTGCCGCTGTTAATTCGTTATTTTGAGTATGTGTTTAGAGGTATTTTATGTACGGTGATATGTGTACGTTTGCTTCTTTCCTGTAATAAAAAAACCAATTGTATGTGATATTTGGGATAATTGTATCCTCATTTTCAATCCTTTGCAAGGAAAATAATATAGAGTTTGCAGCGGGAGAATATATGGTGGTGTTTGAATCTTCTAAAGATGAAGATAAAATAAAGATTAAGTGTTTCAAAAAAACGAGGTGGTAATAACGTATGATTAATTGAGTTTTAATTATTACAAACTTAGAAAATAGATTAATATGATATTTTAGAGCAACTTTCATATAGAAAATTTTCACACAAAACACACCGTTTAGCAGTTTGAAAAGCGTATCATGAGTATCCAAAATTATATCCTCTGCTGATAGAAGAAACAAACGGGGATCTATTTATAGGTTTTGGAGTACGTATATATAATGTTTTGTTTCTAGAAGGCTAAGGTTGTCGTCGCTGCAGAGGTTTATCTCCAAAAACCGGAAATCAAATCAAAATTTGTCCTGAAAAACTATGAACACGCTGTGTCGTACGTCACGGCCCACGTCATCATCATACCGTTTTAACCTTTTAACTCTCTCTCTCCCTCTCATCACCATCATCACCATCATCAGTATAAATCCGCCATCTCCTTTCTCGCGCCGTCTCATCTCATCTTCTTCGACGCGTCGCGCCGGTGAGCACTCACACTCTCACCGGCGGCGGGCGGCGGCGGGATCGATGGACGACGCCGGCGAGATACACGCGCTCGGGGGCAGCCTGCGGCGGGAGGCGTCGTCGGCGCGGTCGGGCGACGCCGCCGTGTTCTTCTCGCGGTCGTCGTCGAGGGATGAGGACGACGAGGAGGCGCTGCGGTGGGCGGCGCTGGAGAAGCTCCCCACCTACGACAGGGCGCGGACGGCGGTGCTGGCCATGCCGGAGGGCGAGCTCCGGGAGGTGAACGTGCAGCGCCTCGGCCCCCAGGAGCGGCACGCGCTGCTGCAGCGCCTCGCCTGGGTCGGCGACGACCACGCCCGCTTCCTCTCCAAGTTCAAGGACCGCGTCGACAGGTACCAGATTCGAATTTTTCTTTTCTTCTTTTTCAAATTCCGCCCTCCTCAGTTCAGTTTAGAGTTCAGACGAAGAAAAAACTATTTCCAAAAATTCGAAAAAGTTCTCTCGCGTGATTCCAAATTAGTGTCACATCATGATAAGTGTAGAGTGATTTTGATGGTTTTGGATTGATGGATGCGCGCATGCAGGGTTGGGATCGAGCTGCCGACGATCGAGGTGCGGTACGAGAACCTGAATGTGGAAGCGGAGGCGTACGTTGGTAGCAGAGGTTTGCCCACCATCCTCAACACCTACGCCAATGTGCTGGAGGTACTATATCATCAGTCTATAATAATAATCATCATGTGTTGTGGTAACTAATCACAAACAATTGAGTAGTTTCGCCAACTAATCTGGCTGATGATGAGAGTTGGTACAGAGATTGTTCAGTTTTTCAGATTAGTTTTGGGGTTTTAGAGTACTCACAGTTCAGCAGTAGGCAGTTTTCTGAATAAACTGAACACTTTGCCCGCTTTTCATTGGTGTACAGGGTACCTACCCTGATGTGTTTACGTGCTTGAGCTTTGCATAGTAATGCCAAAGTGTCACAGTCAATACTCAATAAAATATGCTACGAGACGTCAAAATAAATTGGTCTCGTTGACTATTTTCAGAGAGGGTACTTCTAGTCAGAGTTTTCTTTCTATTGCAATAATAGAAACGTAACTCAAACTGGTACATCCACCGATAGGAGAAAATTAGTAAATTTCACAAAACTACAAATACTTTGTTCAAATTATCACAAAACTACAGATTTAAGGTGATATATCATAAAACTACAGAATTAAAGTGATGTATCAATCTGTAGTTTTGTGTTAATTTAGTCAATATATCTGTGGTTTTGTGAAACTTAGTTGGCAAAAACAAATTCAGTGCTTGTCATTAATTTTGATTACGACAATCGCCCGTGTTAGCTAGAGAGCTTCCTGTAGTGCAGCAAAATTCTGGGCCACTGTTAAGACAGTCAAACCGGTGATCCTGAAGAGCAACGAGATTAGGTTCTCTGGTTGGAGTTGGTAACACGACTTCTCTTGGACATCTTGATAAACAGCAGACTTGCCTGATTGGTACTCCAAACATAGGGCTCTGCAAATACAGAATTCATCATCAGTAGACCTCCTAAACAATATCTACAGCAAGGATGTAAATAACACATAAACAAGGATATCAAGTTAAATTAAATTTATTTTTAGTTTAACAGAAGGAACTGTGAATGTAAAACATGAATGTACAGTACACTTTTTGTTTGCATTCATCTACCAAATGACATCAGACTCCCTTCTTGTACTGTCCACGCATGTGCACTGACAAGGTGTTAATCACCTCCATACAAACAGGGTCTGGCAAACACTCTTCACATAACACCAAATAGGAAGCAGAAAATATCGATCCTTCACAATGTCAGTGGGATAATCAAGCCTCACAGGTAACTTCCCAGCATATTGCCAGTTTCCAGATAATATTCATTTTGTTCAGTATGTTAACTTATACCTCTGTTTTCAGAATGACCTTGCTTTTGGGTCCTCCTGGCGCTGGAAAAACCACACTTCTTTTGGCCTTGGCTGGAAATGTCCCTTCAGGTCTAAAGGTACTCAATTATTCTTTTTATTTACTTGAGTACATTGCTTTGTCAGTTTATCATACCCTTGGAAGTACTAGTACTAAATGTAACATTGCAACCGCACAAGGTATCTGGACAAATAACATACAATGGCCATACCATGGATGAATTCGAGCCCCGGAGATCAGCAGCTTATGTTAGTCAACATGATCTACATATGGGTGAATTGACGGTTCGTGAGACAGTCAATTTCTCTGCAAAATGTCAAGGAATTGGCCACCGTTACGGTAAGAAACAGAAAAATGAAAAAAAAAATCTGGACAATGGCATGTCACATGGAATAGCTAACAATTTTCTGAAAAAATGCTCAGATCTGCTAATGGAACTATCAAGGAGAGAAAAGGAAGAAAATATTAAACCAGATCCAGAAGTAGATATATACTTGAAGGTTCAATGCAGTTCTTATATCACAATTCATTTAATTCACAAGTTGTTCCATTTTGTTGATTTTTAGTTTTTGTCATCTACAATTGTTTCAGAGAATAGCTTCATTCATATGAACTTCCTATTTGGCTTGTGTAGGCTGCTGCAACAGGAGAGCAGAAAGCCGAGGTGGTCACAAATCACATACTAAAGGTGCATGAACAATAACTACTTATATACAGTTCTAATATAATTTACGTTAGCTATCACCATTCAAACTTCAATGGCAACAAATGTTTCTCCCATGTTCTCAGGGGGTATACAAAATGAAAGGTGTTTATGATACTAATTCTTCAATTCTTGTTTTTATTCAACTATTGAAGGTCTTGGGATTGGATATTTGCGCTGACACAATCGTAGGCAACAATATGTTGAGAGGCATATCAGGGGGGCAGAAAAAGAGAGTAACCACAGGTAATGTATCTTTGGTACAAATAAAGTACTAGATGCTTACATATTGCAGACATACAAGGTTCACTGCTTACCCGGACCCTGAAATTGGTGTTGCAGCTGAGATGATTGTCACCCCAGGACGAGCCCTTTTCATGGATGAGATATCAACTGGACTTGACAGCTCCACAACATACAATATTGTGGACTCCATCCGGCAGACCATCCACATTGTTGGTGGAACAGCAGTCATTGCTTTGTTACAACCTGCACCAGAGACATATGAATTGTTTGATGATATAATCCTCCTCTCAGACGGTCAGGTCGTCTACAATGGTCCTCGTGAACATGTGCTAGAATTCTTTGAATCAGTTGGCTTCAAATGTCCTGAGAGAAAAGGCGTAGCAGACTTCTTGCAGGAAGTGAGTAATTGAGTTCTCTCAACATGTTTTATCAAGCTTTTTTCTAGTGACACATCTCATGGAAAAAATGCAGTATCTTGTTACAGAACAAGACTGGACATATATGACAAAGTAAACTATGCAAATATAATATTGTTTACAAATGAAATGGATATAGAAGTAGCATTACTTGAAAATATTTCTTATACTGGACTTGAAAATATTTCTTACACTGGGCTTTCTCGCTTAAGAAAAAATAGAAATTAAAAGAAGAGGACAATGTAGAAAACTTTCTAGAGAATTTTTAAATGCTACAATCATAATTTAGTGCAACTTTTGAGTTTGAATTAATATAAATGATATGTTATAGGTTACTTCAAGGAAAGATCAGCGGCAATACTGGATGCATGGTGATGAGACATACCGATATGTTCCTGTTAAGGAGTTTGCAGAGGCATTTCAGTCTTTCCATGTTGGTCAGGCAATAAGAAGTGAGTTGGCAATCCCATTTGACAAGAGCAGGAGCCACCCTGCTGCCCTGAAAACATCAAAATATGGTGCTAGCATGAAAGAACTGCTTAAAGCGAACATTGACAGAGAGATATTGCTCATGAAAAGGAACTCCTTTGTGTATATATTCAAGGCAACTCAGGTTATTCTTGAAACCGAAACTTTTCAATACAGGTTTCTATTAAGAAAAAACATGGAAGCCGATAACAAATTTAATTTGTGTTGTTTCTCTCTTATTCAGTTAACACTCATGACATTCATTGCGATGACTGTCTTTATCCGCACCAATATGCATCATGACTCAATAACAAATGGGGGAATATACATGGGCGCACTCTTCTTTGGGATCCTGATGATCATGTTCAACGGATTGGCAGAAGTTGGTCTAACTATTGCAAAACTCCCTGTTTTCTTCAAGCAAAGGGATCTCCTCTTCTATCCAGCATGGACATACTCCTTACCATCATGGATCATTAAGACTCCACTCTCCTTGCTCAATGTAACAATATGGGTCTTCATAACATATTATGTCATTGGATTTGATCCCAATGTAGAGAGGTAAAGAAAACAAAATTTCCACATTGCATTGTGCCTTCCTATGAATGTATTGCAGAAACTAATGAAATAATTCAATGCTTCAGGCTTTTTAGACAGTTCCTGCTGCTTTTAGTAATGAATGAGACATCATCTGGACTGTTTCGCTTCATTGCTGGGTTTGCAAGGCATCAGGTTGTTGCAAGCACTATGGGTTCATTCTGTATACTCATTTTTATGCTTTTGGGAGGATTTATCCTGTCAAGAGGTAAGGCAGAAATTATCTATATTCTTCAATCAGATTGCTTATGTTCCTCTATAATTTCCACATCAAAAAAATAATGAATGGACGCTGATTTGATTGAACAGAGAACGTGAAGAAATGGTGGATATGGGGATACTGGATATCACCCCTGATGTATGCACAAAATGCCATATCAGTAAACGAATTTCTAGGTCACAGCTGGAACAAGGTAAAAAAAATACTCATGGAAATCGATTAACAGCCATTATATGAATGTCTGGCTAAAGTGTTCTGTTCTTGCTGTACTGCAGACAATACCTGGTTTCAGGGAGCCACTTGGAAAACTAGTTCTTGAATCCCGTGGAGTTTTCCCTGAGGCCAAATGGTATTGGATTGGTGTTGGTGCATTGCTCGGATACGTCCTGCTATTCAATATCCTCTACACAATCTGCCTCACATTCCTCAATCGTGAGTCAGAAATAAATTATATTTGGAATGCCAGAGCTTATAAATTCTCATTTTTATAATTTCTCATTTTTATGCATTCTTTCACTGCAGCATTTGACAGCAATCAGCCAACAATATCTGAGGAGACGTTGAAGATAAAACAAGCTAATCTGACCGGTGATGTTATAGAAGCATCCTCGAGAGGACGAATTACCACCAACACAAGTACTGTTCGCTTTTGTATTTAGCTGTCTAAATATGATTTAACATAATGAGTTTCCATCTAACAACAACCTCGGATATGTGATATGCCTACCAGACACTGCGGATGATAGTAATGATGAAGCAATTTCCAACCATGCAACAGTGAATTCTAGTCCAGGCAAGAAAGGAATGGTTCTCCCTTTTGTACCTCTCTCCATCACGTTTGAAGATATAAGATACAGTGTTGACATGCCAGAGGTATTTGGTAGAGAATTACTGAAATATAAATATATCTGAAATGTGCATGCTCAGTATGAAGATTCTCCTATATCTATAATACTTAAGAGCAACTCTAACTGGCTTTAATATCCAATGAAACTTGTAGGTAATTAAAGCACAAGGTGTGACAGAGAGCCGGTTGGAGCTATTGAAGGGCATCAGTGGTTCATTTAGGCCAGGAGTACTTACAGCTCTTATGGGTGTCAGTGGTGCTGGAAAAACAACATTGATGGATGTGTTGGCTGGGAGGAAGACCAGTGGATACATAGAGGGTAACATTACCATCTCTGGCTATCCAAAGAAGCAAGAAACTTTTGCTCGTGTATCAGGATACTGTGAGCAGAATGACATCCATTCACCAAATGTTACTGTCTACGAGTCTCTTGCATTCTCTGCATGGCTCCGATTGCCTGCGGAAATTGATTCTGCAACAAGAAAGGTTTGACAAAAAATAACTAGTATTTTAATATGTAAGCATATACCATAAAAGCATACACAGCATGATTAAAAATGAGAATGCATTTCTTTTCAATTGATCTAGAATGCCATGCAATGTATCAATCAACAAATAGATGGTGCTAAAAATTTTAGCTGCAAAGTTTCATACATAAACTAGAGGGGATGTTCTGGTCATATTTGCATAGTAGACATTTATTTCGTAACTCGTAAGACCATCATGCATATTATGACAAATGAAATCTGGTTTGCAGATGTTTATTGATGAGGTCATGGAACTTGTGGAGCTTTCCCCCTTAAAAGACTCCTTGGTTGGATTGCCTGGCGTTAGTGGATTATCAACAGAACAAAGGAAAAGGCTAACAATAGCAGTGGAGCTAGTTGCTAACCCATCTATCATATTCATGGATGAACCAACATCTGGACTTGATGCACGAGCAGCAGCCATTGTCATGAGGGCAATAAGAAATACTGTGGACACAGGAAGAACAGTTGTTTGCACAATTCACCAACCAAGCATTGACATATTTGAATCTTTTGATGAGGTGATAGAAATCATACCCACTTCTTTTGTCACATGGATTTAAGATGCACTCTTTCAATACATACTTATACTATCTTTGCAGCTATTCCTGATGAAACGAGGAGGTGAGGAGATTTATGTAGGTCCAGTAGGTCAGCACTCGTGTGAATTGATCAGATATTTTGAGGTAAAAAAATTATATATGTTACCATCAATTTGACTTTTTGCTCTAAAAACATGTAATTGAGCTGCTTTCATTTTCTAAAGTCTATTGAAGGTGTCAGCAAAATAAAACATGGCTACAATCCATCAACATGGATGCTGGAAGTGACTAGTACTGTACAGGAACAGATAACTGGGGTTAACTTCAGTGAAATATACAAGAATTCTGAACTGTACAGGTAAGTACCTGGTTGCCATATGGTTGATAATTTTGACTATAGACCATGCAAATTTTAAGCTCCGCAATTTTATATTGGAAAATTAAGGCAGCAACGATCAGTATCATGTTCAGTGTGTCTTAACTATTTTCAAGAGGGTAAGTCACTAAATGGAAAAGATGAGCCTGTTTGTGAAAAAAATATGGACTATAAATGAAGCTCAAATCATGAATGGCCCATCACAAATGCTTCAAACTGCCACTATATGTGTAACATGATTATTACTGTAGCAATTTATGTTCAAAAGCATCTAAACGAGTCAATGTTAACAGTTCAATAATATTATAGTCTCTTTTGCATTACAGGAGGAATAAAAGTATGATAAAGGAGCTAAGCTCACCTCCTGATGGTTCAAGTGACCTATCCTTTCCAACAGAATACTCTCAAACTTTCATCACACAATGTTTGGCTTGCCTATGGAAGCAAAGTCTGTCCTACTGGAGAAACCCTCCATATACTGCTGTCAAATACTTCTACACCATTGTAATTGCACTGTTGTTTGGAACAATGTTCTGGGGTGTTGGCAGAAAAAGGTATACGGTCAATAAAAACAAGTAAAAATGTATATGCAACATTTTCCACTGATTTAGAGAGGCTACCTTGAGATTATATCTGTCACAATTCACTGAGGATACTCCACTCTTGCAGGAGCAATCAACAGGACTTGTTCAATGCCATGGGCTCCATGTATGCGTCAGTTTTATTTATGGGAGTGCAGAATTCTTCTTCCGTTCAGCCAGTTGTGTCTGTTGAACGCACTGTGTTCTACAGGGAACGAGCAGCTCACATGTATTCACCTTTGCCATACGCCTTGGGACAGGTAAAGTTATTTTACATTAACTTTATTATACAATAGCATTGATATTTGTATGATAGGAAAGAGAAGATTATTATTTGAAGGGGAAAAAAGAGCAGCTCAATTAACATGTAAAGCATCAAAATCAAATGGAAGCTTGTACATATGAGGCTTCTAAAAGGGTTATATAAAATATTTTAACCAGGATATAACACAATGGTTGAACAACTCCCGAAGTAATTGGAAGAAAATGGTAAAAGAAACACTATGTGCTGCTAACATACAATTCTGTCCGCAGGTTGCAATTGAACTTCCATACATCCTTGTTCAGTCCTTAATATATGGTGTTCTAGTGTATGCAATGATTGGATTTGAGTGGACAGCTGCCAAGTTCTTTTGGTACCTGTTTTTCATGTATTTCACTTTATCATACTACACATTTTATGGCATGATGTCGGTGGGTCTGACTCCAAGCTATAACGTGGCCTCTGTTGTTTCCACTGCATTCTATGCCATATGGAACCTTTTCTCAGGATTTATAATACCAAGAACTGTAAGTATACTAATATTTCACAAATGTCTTATAGTAATTTCACTTATGGAGCATCTGCCTTTTCTAATACAGCCTATTTTTTTATTGGCAGCGAATTCCAATATGGTGGAGATGGTACTATTGGGTCTGCCCTGTTGCGTGGACACTCTACGGGTTGGTAACTTCACAGTTCGGGGATGTAACTGACACGTTTGATAATGGTGTCCGTATATCTGACTTTGTCGAGAGCTACTTTGGTTACCATCGTGACTTCTTGTGGGTGGTTGCCGTGATGGTGGTCTCATTTGCCGTCCTCTTCGCCTTCCTTTTCGGGCTCTCAATCAAGATATTCAACTTCCAGAAGAGATAAATTGAGGAAGGCATACCCGAGTTGTGTATAGCATGTGAATACTAGCACATCGTAATTGTACAGCTTGAAAGCACATTTGTATCACCATAATTGTACATCTTAAAGCACATTGTGTATCCTGGAATTCATGGTACTCAGATTAACAAGTTGTTTCATTGAGTTTTTTGCACTGGCTGCCCCCCTTGAGAAACTGAAAATATATATATCGCGCTCCACATCCTCCTAGACTCTTAGTCGAATCCCTAAAACTCACATCCCTTTGAGAAACGAATCGGGAGCCCATGAAACTACCCATACGAACCTACTGAACTTTGGGGTAGGCAGCGGCCACTGATTCCTCTCCAATGGCGCATTCGATTTGGTTGCGAAGCGCAATAATGACCGCGAATAATCAAGCAAAAGCTTGTAGGGGAAGCAGATGCGGCAGTCAATCAACAGGGTGGGGGGAGGGGGGGGAGTGTGGCTTACTCGTGGGCAGGAGGCCATGGCGCCATGAAGCCCCGGAGCGGCTCGAGGGAGAGGCTGTGCACGCCGCCGCCGCCGCCGCCGCCTCTCGCCGGTGGAGAGAGGCTGTGCACGACGGCCTGGACCAACACAGGCCAGTTCTTGGGCCATTTGGGCAACCAGCAAGCCCACTAGAAACTGGAGCCCATAGCCCATTCTCATTTTCTTATGATGAGTTTTTTTTTTATTTATGTATACGCATATGTTTTTATTTATAAAAATATTTCTTTTGAAAGTTTACAGAATATACACTCCCGTCCTCCAGGAGTTCTTCTTTTGGGCGAATTTTCCGTACAACACCGTTAATACAAGATTTAGCTTCTGGATATAGCAAAATTTGATCTATAGGGAAGATATTCCCAAAATGTGAATATATGCTATTTGACACCATAACTACTATAATATTCACTACCAATTAAATAGCAAAAGGGTCAGAAATGCCCTTGGCCCCATATATCTATCACATATTATCTCAAGCACGTATAGCAGCGAATTGAGAACTGTGTAGTACAGTCGGTGAGAAAGGGTAACCGATGAGCCAGGCTCACTTGACAACGTGGTGTTGGAAGAAGACCTCGAGGAGGCATGCATGCTTGATGCTACCAGGAGCCACTGCTGGCTTGGGTGTGTGGGCGAATGACGTGATTGATGAGCGACTCGCACGGTGTTGATGAGAGGGCTGGCGCAAACGGGCCAGTGAGCACGAGATGCAGTGGCAGAGGAAGTGTACATTGAATCGCATGGGGAGACTTTAGATGTGGATCCGGAGATCGGCATATAATGCCCCGTTTGGTACAGCTCCAGTTCCCAACTTACCTGGAGCCGGAGTTGTGCCAAACAGTCTAGATCCTCCGTTTTTTGGAGCAGAGTTAGCAGAACTGCTCCACAAAATTGTACTACGGGGGTGGAGCTAGGTTTTTGCTGCTCCACTCCACCCCAAAAGACCCATTACCCTTTAATTTTTTAGTGTAATTATGTAAAAATGCCACTGAACTATCCCTACCCACATCCTCTCCTCCCGTTCTCTCTCCTCCCCCATCTTCCTCCCGAGTCCAATAGCTGCGGCGGTGGGCGGCAGCAGCGGCGGCAGGTAGCTTCGGCCACGACAGCGGAGGAGTGAGAGGGATCGGGGCGATGGCGTCGGTTGTCGCGGTGGAGGGCGCGGCGGCGGCGCTCTGGTCGGGGCTGTCCCGCGGTGTTGGCAGTGGCAAGACGACGCGCGGCGGCGGGAGGCGAGCTAGCAGGCGGCGGCGGCAGGCACACGACCACAGCAGGTCGGCGGGACGACGCGCGAGCGGCGGGCAGTGAGCTAGCGGGCGAAGGCCGGCAGGCAGTGGGCGGCGCGCGCGGCCACAACGCATTGGCGGCGGCGGGCGGCGCCATGTGATTGGGCTGCCGGCGACTAGGTTTCTTTTTTTCTTTCAATTTTTTTTTCAATTTAATTGTTTTTTCAATTTTTTTTCAGATCTAGAGCTGAAAACTAGCCAAACACTTCTCAACGAGTCTCCAACTCCATTAGGAATTAGCTCCCACTGAAGTAGGAGTTTGGAGTTAGAAGTTGGAGTTAGCAGTCTGGAGTTTGGTGTGGCAGAGCTCAAGGAGGCAGAGTTTCGGATAGCAGTATAACTCCTCCCTTGCTCTGTCCCTATGCTGCCGCAACTTGCATGGAGAAAGCGAAAAAAATAGATGGGAGAATCGACATATGGGACCACGATTATTTATGACTTTTCATACTGTTTCTTTCTCATATTTAAGTAAGAAATGAATATTCTAATGGGTGTGTGTCTAGCGGAAAATATTCGTATTTTAAGAGTATTTTTTTCTTAAATATTGACTTTTGATATGTACAGGAGCTAAAACCATAAAGTCACGTTGTCTTATATTTAGTGCATTCTCCCATGGAGCCATATTGAAGACATTAAAAAAAAAGTGCACCCGTAGAAGGAGCAGTTGCCACCAGCGGGGAGGGCGGTTTATCCACCCCACCCTTAAACCCCTTTCTCCCCACCAAAATTCATTTAAATTCCTCAAAAATCCATGAACAGAAAAGAAAGAGAAGGATGAGGAGAGAGGAGGAGGAGAGCTGTGAACATATATCGGTTTGCGGAACTTATTTTCCTTGCACCAATGCGATTTCCTTTAAAAGTCGTAGGGATATGACCATTATGAAGCAATATTAACGCGCGTAACAGAAATATTACTGAATAGTTAATGATATTGTGTACTTTGCAATTAATTATATGTGACGTACTTCTGTAATATAGTTTGAAAGGATCTTGATGCTGTCTAGCCAAAGAGAGAGAATAGGTGTTCATGAAAAACATTAGTAAAGAAATTAAACTTCAATCGAAACTTCTGGTCCCAACTAATCGAACCTTCAATCAGCAAACTCGCTGGGACCGAGAGTGCTGATCGGAACATCCATTACCTATCATCAAACAAAGACGAAACCAGTGTCGATAGTATAAAGAACAAACATCAAGCCACACTTCAACTGCAGAGACCGCAAAAAAATTACAAAAAACTAGAAAATTCGAAATAAATCGGAGAATGCTAGGTAGTTATATATGGAACACACAAAGCTGAGGAGCATTAGATTGACCAATCAGCTGGTGGCATAACCGTCAACTTTAGGTAATTAGATATCGCGGGTCGAGAATCTAGGTGCATTTTACCCATTTTCAAAAAAAATAGCCAGGTAGCTTATATAAAAAGAAAATTTTTATAAGATAAGTTATATAAGCTAGGAGAACTAGGGCATATGGGCGTTTTTTCCGTTTAGTAGCACAAACCCATATAATTGGGAATTAGTTAGGTGGATGCATGGATTGAGAACTAGGACACTGGTTATTTCTGAATACTAGTACCATATCCATGCGTTACAAAGGAACTAAATTATAGGGCTTAGTTTTTGTATGAGGTCTTTCGGATTGATTTTCAAACGAAAACATGAGTTGGGTGAATTTTCATACGGTTTTTTTTTATAAGGGAATGGGAACTATAAGTGTGGCAGGAGAAGGATGACCCTTATGAAAGATATAGTAATATGCCTGTGCTTTACAATAGGTCAGGCCCATGTAACTGGTGATTGGCTGGTAGGTGGATTGAGTATGAAAAACAGGTTGTGCCCATTTAATTAGGGATTGACTGAGCTAAACCCCATATAATTACTTCCTCCGATTTCATTTTAATTGACGTTTTAGATAATAACACGGTCTACAAGATATATCTTTGACCTTATTTTTCTACTATAATATATATAATAAATAAATGCATGTTTACTTTTATTATAGCGCTTTAAAAGACAAATCTATATATGTTGTTCTAGTTCCTTTAAACTAAATATTTTTAAAGTTATTGATAGTCAAAGTTATAAAAGTTTGACCTCAACTTTCTCTAAAACGTTAATTAATATGGAACCGGAGGGAGTAGGAATTAGATAGGTGGGTGGATTGAGAAAAAAAAAATACTGTATCCTACTGTGGTTACTTGACCTCCGCACACCGATCTCTGCGCACAGGACGTCTTGAAAGTAGTAGAAAGGAAAAATTCAGACCAGTGAGGAGATCAGTTTGTAGGCTGATGCTCTAATTCTGATCAGAGTTTCTCTTGATACAGCGACGTGACGAGACTTTGGTAACTATACCCTGCAGGGTTTTCGTCACCCTGCCGTGCCGGGAGAGACGACATACGCTATGCTTCACACAATTGTCATAGTGTGTACCTTGTTGCACAATGAGAACACGCGCGTAGCCACGTCAACCACCGTTATGTCATCCAAAAAACTGACCAAAATTCGGTACATGAAAATGGCAGGTTAAGTGCAACTACAGTAAACCTAGCTGCATCTCAGCCATCTATATATAAAATGGGTATTGCTAGAATTATGAAATTATAAGAAAAAAATAAAACTAAATATTCCATGTAATTCCAATGGCATTTTTAGCTCAGTGGGATACCAAATAAAAACTAAAAAGCACAGCATATTTACGATGATATGTTTTATTTTCAATATACATTCTTGTAACATATTCCAACCAATCAACGGGCAGATCTTTTCTTGGCAATGCCCAATTAGGTTTAAGCCATCTAAATTTAATATAATAATATTTTGAACTTTACAGTTAATAAATACAAAGTTCTACTACATCGTTTGCAGTTTGAATTTGCAACAAAACTATAATGTGCATTTAATGAAGGGAAGACGTAGCAACATGCACGTGGACCATGAGTTAATTTCCAAATAAAAAAAAAGCATGTACCAACTAGACTGACCAACTAGGCCGTTGGACTTTGAGCATGTTGTTCAATTAAACTAAATCCTAAAGATATCCAGTAAAATTCTTGGGCTGCAAAAGGTGCCTTAGATAATTATTAATTATTTGGGGATCAAGAGGATTTCACATCATGATAGACTCTAAATAATTTGTAACAGAAAGATATTTCTTCTTGGTAACTGAGATCAGAAGGATTTTCCTCACTTTTTAGGCATACTCCCTCGTACTCGTAAACGAAGTCGTTTTTGACAACGACACAGTCTTCAAAACACAACTTTGACCTTTTGTTTCTATAAAAATATTTATTGAAAAGTGATATATGTATACTTTTATGAAAGTATTTTTCAAGACAAATCTATTAATATAATTTTTATATTTTCAAACTTAACAACTTAAGAGTTATTAATGATTTATTTTTCCAAGGTTTCACTTAAACATTGTCCTAAACGACTTCCTTTACGAGTACGGAGGGAGTATGTAACAAGGGCACGTACAGAGTTTAAGAAAACAACTGTATTTAATAATGATTCGGGTAAACATAATCGGAAATGAATAGTAACACATAGTCTACAGCTATATTTTTTAAAAAATCAGAAATAATCACCATTGAGATTTCAATTAAAAAAAAGATGTGGATAGAGTGTAGTTTTGTATTGGTTGCTAGGGTGGTCTTTGGGCGATCCCAGTTGTAGCGTATTTGTTGGTCTAGCGGTGATCGGTTTGGTGCTAGCCTTCTCGGTCTGTGTGATGGTGCTATCAGTGTGTGGGTGGTGGCCATTTTTTCTTTTTCGTGGTTATGACCTCCCAAAGTTGTAATCTTGTAATTTTTTTCCTGCTCTATCAATATGAATTTTACACTGTCTGGTACGAGTCATTAAAAAAATAAAAAAAAACTTTATGATGATTGCCTTATGGTACAATTCCTGCTATTGTTTTTTTTTTTTTGTTACGGCAACTCCATCCTACCAGTGATGTTTGCTATCTCTACTTGTGATCTTCATTTTGTTAGAAGCATATATGTAATTGGAGTATGTCAGCACTCTCTTCTAATTAAATAGAACAAATGTACACCCGCATATTCTTTTTTTTAAAAAGGTGATAAATAACCCTATCGTGAGTTTCAACAAAGTAGCCACTTTATGTTGATTGTAAAATAACTTCCAATTGTGATTTTCAACTTGCTCTACATCTTCTTAGAAAGAAAAAGATATAGCAATTAGCCATTTATGCAACTTATTACCAAGTGATATATTAAAGATATAATCTATTCTATGTCTCTGGATTTACTCAAGTTTAAAATTTTGACATTAATTCCCCCCCCCCCCCTCATATCTATTGACATTATCAATTGTTTGAACAACATGTCATTGGGCTTGTATACTTTTTAAAAATATCTAAAATGCTAAAAATATACTTTTTTGTAGCATATGAAAAATGATTTACATAAAAGAATATCAACAGAAAAGTAATCTATTAGCATATAAAAGATAAATAATATTTTAATAATAAAAATAAATGCAAATTGAAAAATCTTGAAATATATACACAAACTTCCTTGTTCAGCTGGGCGGCTACACAAAGAATTTTATATTTTTTCAAAACCTTTAATATGTCGATCAATCAATTGATAAAATCAGTGGTATATGACTAAGTCGACGATAAATTACTGAACTAAAGCAAACTATGACATAGAATAGATTCTTTCTATATTAAAACCATCAGAAAAACTGTGGAACGGTATTCCGTCAGTACAAGATAAATTAAAATGAGTGGATAACGTTCGATCTTATCCCTTCCCTTTCTTTTCTCTATCCAAGCCTTCGTCATCGCCTTCGTGTTTGGGCAGGCCAGCGAGGTGGACGTAGCGGCAACTATGGTGCTGCTGCAGCAGCACGCCAGCACACGGCAGCAGGGGAGCACCGGCCGTGGAAGGTGGCGGAGGTCAACACCAGCTGGGACTCGTGCATCACAGAGCAGGTCTCCCCCGCCGACCATCCTCTCCTTTGGTGGCCGGGCCGACGCCGCCGAGTTGTTCGCCAGCGGTGCACTGGCGTAGAGCGCCTCGTACTATGGCGCCGCCATCACCACTGCCTTGAAGCCCAAGCAGGAGGTGGACGCGGCGACCGCACCCTTCTCCCAGGCAGGTCACACAGAGCTACGATGTCTTGGTGAGCTATCATGCTCCTCGTTGGAGTGTGTGCAGGTATGTCATGCAATGCATCAGCCGCAATCAATACCTGTAGGTACCATGTTTAGTACCTTTGGTATCATGGCTGATACCTAGGTATTAGACCTGGTACCTGCGGATATCATGGCTGGTACGATAGGTATCAAGCTTAGGTATGAGACCTGATACCTTAGGTACCAGGGTCGATACTTACGAAGTATCAAGTATCAAGTACCAACATTTTGTCTCCTCTTCTTCCTTTCCTTGGCTCGACCCCCTGCTGCTGCTGACAGCACACTCCTGCTTGGTGTAGTTGTTGCGGCGGTGCGCGATACCGAGCTGGTTCCTTGCTGTCGACGGCGAATCTTGCTCATAGTAGTTGATGCGGTGGCGTTCCGCACCACTGGCAAGGTATCGCATGTGGAGGCGCGCCAGTTCCTTGCTGTCGATGGCGCACTCCTGCTCTGAGTAGTTGATGCGGCTGTGAGCGCCGCCGGCGAGGTATTGCGTACGGCGGTGTGCCGTTTGTTTTGCTGTTGATGGCGTACTGCTCAGGTTTCGTGTTCGGAAGCGGCAGGGGAGGAGGGGAAATCGCGTGGACAGCGTGGGGGACAGATTAAACCTTTTGGGTGTTTTAATTATCCCGTGACTTCCATAATACCATGGGATTCCATGCACTAGCTTCCCTCTAAAACCATTAGTTTCCTGCACCGCATCAGTTACAGCTTACATTAGCCAATCGGACGCTTATACCATTGGTGAAATATACTCTCTTCATTTTATATTGTATAAAATAAAATGCTTTGACTTTTATTAATATATATTTTTTAAACTTTCACCAAGTTTATATCAAACTGTAACACAATATATATAGTATCAAACTATATGCAATTTTAGATGTAATGAAACTAATTTGATATTATAGATATTGCTATTTTTTTAATAAAATAGTTAACACCGAAGAAAGTTTGATCTGATGAGTTAAAATGTGTTATAGTGTAAAATGGATGGAGTATAATACAGTGGATCACCTAAACTTTTCTGACTGTAGGATTTTTCTTAGATGTACCGTAGGTAAATGTTAGGTTTATAAGAGCATCACCAATAGTCATCCTATTTCCTTCCCAAAACTGATTTTGAGGGTTTTTTAGTGAAAAAATCAGATCCAACATATCCTCAAAATCCCTCTACTAGTTTTGGAGTTCTCATCCCCATATATTTCGTTCTGTGGATTTAACGGCGAGAGAGCGACTCCCATTCTCTAATTCGTGCGTTTCTGCTCTCCCGCTTCCCCTCTCCTTCCCGCATGAGCGGGGAAATTTCTGTTGGTAGGTCGATGCACGCGTGGAAGGAAAAAGAACGGAAATTTTTGTTGGTAGTTTAATGGAAGGGCCCACATTTAGTTTTTGGGATTGAAATTAGGCTATCTCTTGGAGGGAGGAGTTTTTCACTTCTTATTTTCAATTTAGAAAACCCAAAAATCAATTTTTGGGGATAGATTATTACTAATCCACAACAGAAGTTGAAGAGGTTGATGAACCTGTCATCACTCAGGTACAAGAGATTATCATTTTACACTAACTATGCAACTGAACAATTAACTTGTGCAAATGATACGACAGCTTTTGACTGATCCTATATGCTTCCTTGGCACAAGCACTCAAAGGAGCTCTCCTGTAATTGATGCATTTATTAGAGAGGTAAATCATTATCACTTGTGTTGTAAACAATTCTTACCGAACCTAAATTGCACAAACTCTTTATCAATTTATCTGCAATAGGGCATCAGTCAACAGCAAGCTACGACATTTCCTGGAACATTGCTTGAGTCATCTTTCATTGCCACCAATAGGAGTGAAGAAGTGCATCCTCCACTGAACACAGCAACAAGAGTGGGCAGAGCTATAATTCGAAAGCAGAATGCAGATCCAAAGAGGTCCAAAGTAGCCAAGAAAAATAAGTAGGAAAACCCTACATGGCTAGATTTTCAATATTAGGACGGCAATAAATTTAATTTTGGAACTGATTATTGTCAGTTATGCTTGATCAATCCATGTGTACCTGAAACTTTTTGTTATGTAAATGTCATAAATGCTATATTTTGATATGTTACGTGGTTTATAATTGGAGAAATAAAATTGTTAAGCTACATTGCTTCTATAGGCAGATTGTTGATTATTTCTTTTGTGTTCTTTGCAAGTGAATGCATGACACCTAAATATTATTTGTGTATCATGTGAGGCTGAACCGATGTTTATTCGGGTGGTTCAACTTCAGGACGCAACTAGAGTTTGTCTCATCGATAGTGAAGGCAAGTAAACATGGCGTTGTTTGCTACAATTTTAACTTGTTATTTTTTCCCACCATCACTTTGAAATTCTATATCAGTAATCACGATAATATTGTGTGATAAATTGAGATGTTACTTACCTTAATCATTGTTTTATTGTTATTACACTATGGTTTATGCCCTTGGCAAGAGTAACTTTATACTTGGCTTATATAGGTATGTGGTTATAATATTATTACGCTGGAATTCATCCTATATTGCATCACTTTTGAATTATATTTGGAGTTAAATCGTGAACCTTGTGACCATAATGGTACAACTTCGTATTTTGGCCTAATATGATGTATTTTGTGAATACATATCATTGCATTGCCATCTGTGGTGGACGCAGTTTTAAAATATAGATGGGGCGGAGAATGAAGATGTTTACTCGATAAGCAATCGAACACAACACATATCATATTTATAATTCAATCGTATAATTGTCTCGATCATTGTTTGTGGTGTGCATGCGTTGTGAAGAGACAGACTAATCTATTGGATGTTCACACCTTGATATACCTAATTTTGATGGCCTATAACTATTATAAGGAGGTAGGGAGGGTCTTGGGGGTGTGGGGTGACACGGGTCGTAGCTGGGACGATCGACCCACCCTGCTTAATGGGTAGATCCGCCCCTGATTGCCATTGCATATGCACATATTGCATATTGCTATGGAAGTTATACGATCAAAGTTTGCACTAACGAGGATGTCCATCTCTTTATAACCTAAGAGAACACGAATCTACTTTCATTGATGAGATTCATTCTTACCGGCCCCTTATAGTCTTTTCAGTTACTTGTTAAGCCATGTTTGCGTGAATGGATGGGAGTAGCTTGCACGTCAGCATCTCACTGGGTTAATAAATGTTGTTATATGGTGATAACCTTAGTTTATCATGTCATAGTGTGTTAATTAAATACTATATGTGCTGACAATTGATTATCTACCTTTCTTAGGCATATTTCATACGTGTCAGTCAATTGTTGTATTATAACCTTAATTTATATATTGATGCTTCCACGATGTTTTTCTGTTTAAAGGAGTAGTTGTAGAAATTTCATTGTTTTGGCACTTCTAGTGTATCTACATATAGTATACTTTGGTGTTGTACACACATCAAACAAAGGCATATACAACTGTATTTAATTATTTAATTATTGGGGTATAAGCGCAAGAAATGAGTGATGATTAACTTAACCGGCGCCCATACATTTCTTATAATAAAAAATAGGTTTTTTTACCAGCGTGACAGTCGAAAAAAAATAATATCCACGATGAGATTTCCTATTAAAGAATTATGGTGATTTCCTAACTAGTTCAATTCCCGCTATTTATTATTATTACGTACGACAACTCCAACGTATAGCGTTAACTGCTACTTGCTATCCTGTTCTGATCTTCTATTTGTAATAAGCATATAATTGTAGTATCTGCACTCTTTGATAAATAAAACAAATCGATAACCATGTGTTCTTTTTTTATATCAAAGAAAATCATAAACAAACACGGTTATAGTTTTCAATAAAATAATTAATGCTTAATTATGATTTCCTTAAGTACAATCGCGACTATCTTTTTTTTATATATAATATATATGTATTTAATTTGCTACCAACGTGCTCTTCAATTTTTTTTTCACTACAACAGCTTTCACTCCGACGTGCGTGCTAAGTAGTGATTGATAGGAATATATCTGCACATGCTAAATAAATTTCAGATTACAAAACGTATTTGACTTTGGTTAAAGTCAAACTGCTTTAAATTTGACCAAGTTAATAAAAAAATAGTAACATTTTTAATCCAAGATAAATTTATTATGAAAATATATTTAATTATTTATTTAATGAAACTAATTTAGTATTATAAATATTACTATATTTGTCTATAAACTTAGTTAAAACTTAAAATAGACGTCTTATAACCTAAAACGAAGGGAGTAGAATTTTTTTTTTCCCTACACGTAGCGCTTTTTGCTTCGAGATATGCGCGCTATATAAAGAGCCCATTCCTTTCCTCCCGTGGTCATGAACTAGCTAGATCGAGCCTTATTGGAGAGCGAGGCAGGGCCTACGTCGATCGGCGGGATGGACGACGACGTCGACGCCGGCGAGATCTACGCGGTCGACCGGCAGCGAGAGGAGGGATCGGCGTCGGCGGCTGCGTTCTCGCGGTCGCCGTCCACTGGGAGGGTCGACGACGACGATGATGACCTGCTCACCTACGGCCGATCAGCCCGCCGGATGGCGGCGCTGCCGGCGCCGGCCATGCCGGAGGGCACCGAGCTGCGGCGACCAGTAGGCGGTGACGTCGTCGGCGACGACGACTACCTCCGCTTCCTCTACAAGTTCAAGGAACGTTTCGATCGGTACGTAGGGCACATGCAATCCCAACTTGTTGAAATGAAATTAATTCGCCTTCAATTAATTATGAATACCACAATAAAATTAGCCGATCTTATAGTGGACTGTTTGTTTACTTGGTTAATTTGCACCGCATCTGTCATGTGGAAATCTTAAAGCAGCAAAGCTCTGATCCCCATCGCCTTCACAAACTATATGCAGCAAGGAGTAGACTCGTAGTGGAGGACCTGCACTACTTAAAAAATGATTTTCGCAACGCACGAGACTTTTTCTTTTCACATGTGGCCTAAAAGAAAAACCAGCTAGAAAGATGGCGGAGGTCGCTTTTAAGTTCATAGACCATATGTGAAAACTTATTTGTACTTAGAAAACCACCTCTGGAAATCTATATATTTGCACAAACGGTTTTCCAAGGGAACCACCAAGGGTAATTATCTTTTTTAAGGCAAGCCTTTATGAAGCAACTTCCCGTCAGGGGCCCAATTGGAGAGATAAATTAGGCGCCGTCTATGCCGTCCGATCGACTCTGTATGCACAATCGAAGGCACTTTGCATGTTTTCTAGCGACTTTTCTACATGCAGCTAGGCTGCTAGGGTGTACTCCCTCTCTCCAAAAAAAAATTGAATCTAGTACTGGATGTGACACATTATAGTACAGTAAATTCGGATAGAGGTATCTCCAGATTTATAGTACTAGGTTGGTTTTTATGGGACGGAGGGAGTAGCTACTAGGGTGGCTACCACTATAAGAGATCTTATGATAGGTGACGTTTCATTTACGTCATACAAACTGCAAAATTTTTCACGTTTAAAAATTTGTGACAATCACGTCGAAAATTCGTTCGTCACCTATCATGCGTCTCTAATCATGTTCTATGATGAAAACTTACTTTTTTCGTCATTGATCTAGTGTTGATCCTTCTTTCGTCATTAAGTTTATGACGTTCATTTTCGTCATTATCAAACCTAGAAAACGTCATAAAATACATCATAGACTATCGAAGGCCTTATAGTAAGCAACCTATTTATGAGCCAAGCCCAATTATAAACCTAGTTAGATTTAGACCAAGCCCATTTAAGGCATAGCAATTTACAAATTATTTTCAGCCCAATTATATTATATTCATTTGCATTTTCATCCCAATTTGTCTCATCACAATAAAATTTTGAAAAAAAAATATATATGCACCTACTCACTCCGTTTCAGGTTATAAGATGTTTTGACTTTGATCAAAGTCAAACTGCTTCAAGTTTAACTATGTTTGTAGAAAAAAAATATTTTCAACCCAAGACAAATTTATTATGAAAATATATTTGATTATTGATTTAATGAAACTAATTTAGTATTATAAATATCACTATATTTGTCTATAAACTTAGTCAAATTTGAAGTAGTTTGATTTTGACCAAAGTCAAAATGTCTTATAGCCTGAAATGGAGGGAGTAACTTTTTCATATAAAGTCGGATGAATATGAACTTTATATCAAAATTGTAGGTTTTTGACGAGATCTAAAAGTTTATAGTTGACATTGTTTTCATTTGAGAATGTTTAGAGGCCCAAATATTTATTATAACATCTTAGACTTATTACAAAATATCAGATCTATGTTTCAACCGACCTTAGATGAAGATGTGATCTATATAAAAGTAATAGAGATCGGCTAGATCTACAACTTTTTACTTGATCATTTTTTTTCATTTAAGATCATTTAGAGAACCAAATAAGCATTACAAATTTAGAAGTAGAGGGGAGAGAGGCTGATTAGACTTAGCAGGGCTGCGGCTGGCAGTGTGGGCTGCTGCTTCCTACTCTGGCGAAGTGACTAAAACTGAACTTTGGTTGAATGATGTAAAATAGACTCATCGGCTTACGTTTAGGGGAGAAAGGAGGGATACGAGATAGACTTTCCCTGGCTGGGCTATAAGCCTGCGCAGTGATGGGTAGGAACTGGGCTGCTTTTGGCCCAAATATAGGAAGATGGCTTTAAATGTTTTTTTTCAATTTAAATAATGACGGAAATGATGTTAGTATTATTAAAAATAATTCTTTAGCTCCGAACATTTCAAGAAAATTTAAGAGAGCATAATTAATTATGGATAAATTATTAAAACTTCCAAGTCATAGTTTACTAGGTAAAATTTTATTTCCCATATCAACTTCACTTGTTAAATTATTGCCCTTGTCAATAATTATTATTCCTGATTCTAAAATCAAATGTAATAATTATTAATGAAATATTAAATTAAATAAATTTTAGTGTGTGACATGAGTTGAATGTCCACTTTCAGACAATAGTATCCGGGAAAAAAAACTTCATATTATTGGCATTCACTTCATAATATAATGGTTGGGCCAAATAAGTGGCGCCTCAAATATCCTTGCTTTTAAAAAATTAATAAAAATATGTTTATGACAAACAAACATTGTCATTAACTTATGACGTTTGCTGGTTAGCCTCTTATGACAAAACAACATTCGTCACGATACACTGTTTGGCTAGTTTATAACGATTTGTCCTTGGTCTCGATGACGAAAACCTCATTTTTGTCACAAAGTCACGCTACCCATAGCTGAACGTCATAAATCAAAATGAAATTATGGCGAATAGCTCCAATGTCACAAGGAGTTAGTCACAGAAGGTCATATCTCTTATAGTGTACTAGGGTGGTAGATCTGCACACTGCCCAAGAGATATATTAGCAAAATATTTCAAACTTCAAAATATTTTTTCTCATAAAATAATCATCCAATTTATGATTTGATTGCACCATTAAATTAGTTGCAATTAAATCTTTAGAATAAGACCGCACCTGATTATATTTCGTTAAAAACTATTTAGCTTTTTTAATGGATTTTTAAAATGTTGCACTTGTTTTTATTTAAATGTCTCAATGACCTCAAATATTGCACATGATGTTTTTTTAATGTTTCCATCAGTATTTTATAATGTTTGAACAAATACATTTCACACATGACATAAAAATGTTTCAACAATGTCAAGCTTTTGCAAATATGGATCTTTTATATTTTTTTAATGTTTCACTCCTTGGGACTCAATACTTCATATAAGTGGTTGCTTGTGTTGCAGCCAATATTTTATTAATGTTGCATTTCTTTGAAACATTTTATACGCTGAACTAAAACAATTTTCTATAAGCGGTGAAACAAAATTCAGTTTTGCTGAAACATCTAATAAATAGGACGTTACGTTTGCAAAGAACTAATGAAATATCAAACAATATTTACTCAAACATTGTAACAACACCAAGTGTAACATTAGAAAAATACACGTTGCAACATTGAGAACTAAGAAATGTGCAACAGAGTCGGGTTCCAGCTAAAACATCCAACTATCACGCGTGAAACATTAAATTTCAATGGATGAAACATATATAATTTTTTATTAGAATATAATCATGTGATATTTTGTTTTAAAGATTTAATTGTAAGAAATACGATGGTGCAATTGGAACTAGATCGCATGAGCAGTTTAGAAGAAAGATCGTTTCAAATGTTAAAAATAGAGTAGATAAGAGGAGGAGCACAACTCCACGCAGTGGAGGGCTTCTTGTAGTGTTGCATATGGGCGCTGAGTATATGGCCGCCCAATCTCTCAGCGCCGGATTGGGCGCTCGATAAGAAGCAATTTTCAAGTCTTTAAGAAAACTGTATATACAGGTCTTTTTTTTTAATTGGAAGTGGGGTGATTTTTACCGGCAATGCAGAATCTTGTAGAAGTCAAAATTAAACTTGGTGAAAAATGAGAGCAATACTATTTTTAAAAAAGATCTTGTAACTTTTTCATATCAAGTTGGATTACATAATATTTTATATTGGCTATCAATGCTATCTACAACTTTCAACTGGTTTTTCTTTTGAGATCATTTAGGCCCCAGATATTTATTAAAAGCTTCATTTTTTGAGTTTTCCAAACAACCTTGAATGGAGATATGCAATCTATAACAACATTGTAGAGGACAACGGTATTTACAACTTTGTACATATGAGATTGTTTAAGTGTCTAAATATTCGTTACAAGCTCTAATATCTACTTTTACTAGTGAGTTTTTTACGATGTCCAAACATTGATGATTTATTTGAAATTTGATTGAGGTGAACCAAAGTTTTGTGAGAACATTATAATTTTACATTTCTGTTAGTATTCGAAATATGAGATACCATATACTTGTGTACCAAGATTGGCGACACCTATATACCAAGTCATGATACCAAGTCTTCCTATGGAATCAAGGCTCGTACGTATGGCAAAAGTCCTGAGTTAATAAGAAAGGAATCTCAAAAAAGAAAAAAAAGAATTGAGTCCTATTTGGGCCCTCGAAGTAACATGGATCGTATCTAAACTTGCCTCTTTAGTTTTACTTAGACAAGAGGACACCTGAGGGTATAAATACAAGGTCTCATGAGGGGGACATGAAACGAGGCCAGCACAAGCCTTCAAAGCCAAGACAACCCGTGAGAGGTACAAATCAATACAAGCCACCTCCAATCTCAAAAAGTTACTTCCCAAGAAAACCGATAATAGCTAGCCATCGACCACATGAACGAGCTTCACACACATATATTGGTAGATTATATTAGGTTTTTCTTCGTGTTGTATTCACGAGAGATTGATATATAAAGGCAACATCGGCTCCGGTCAATAGGAGTAGTGCTATTACCCGTCAGTAGGGGGACCCAAACCTGTATAAAAATCACTATCTCCTTACTCACTTTACAACTTGGTTGGCATCCTCATACCAACCGATGCCTACATCCTCCAAACAAACCAAACCCGTCGACACTTTTAATATAACTAGCTGGTTCATATTTTCTTTAGTAGGGTCATTCATTAATATTAAAAGAAATGTTTTGAAGAAATATGGACCTGGCTTTAATAAAGAGAATATCTTAAAGATCATAATGAAATTTGTACACCTCAATCGGTCAATTTCAAACAAATAAGGAAATATCTTTTCACATGTGGACTTATTAAGGAACCACTTCTAAGAACAATATAGGTGGTTCTCATAAGGAAAAGCCTGTGAAAGTTGATTTTCAAAGATGGATGTGTTAATAAAATCGCCCTTAAAAGTGGGAGAATAATTATTTCATGAAAAAATTGTAACTTTTCATATGAAGTCACATGATGATAAATTTTATATGAAAATTTGTAGTTGATTTTTTTTAATTTGAGATCATTTACGGCACAAATATTTATTATAATATCTTAGGTCTATTTAAAAAATGTTTTTCAGTTTTTCAAATGAACTTTTATGGAGACATGCTTTATGTCATAGTTGTAGAGCTCAACAAGGTTTACAATGTTGTAGTTGGCGACATTTTCATTTAATGTCATTTAAAGTGCCAAATGTGTGTTACTAGTTTAGAAGAGAGGTGAAGTCAACAAAAATAGCATCGATCCTAGTCACAAAGTGCTTCACAGGTGAGATGGCATGAAGGATATATATGGATCAGTGAGAGGTCTAAGGTTTAAATCATATATACCACACGTGCTCATATTTCGTGTGGATGACAATGTCGATATATGAACCTAAGGATAGAGGTTGTTTGCAAAATGTATTCCCTCTGCGGTTTTTTTCTTTTTGCAATATTTCATGTTAGTGCGAGGTGGGAGCGCCCATCATGGATCGGATGGTTAGACTGGAGTTTGTGCATGTGTGCATGGTTTGAGTTGTGTTCATTTGATATCGTGCCCACGTATAATTATTTTATCAAGCATGCTTAAATATAAGGGAAAAGCAATGTTTTCAATTATGCTAGTTTCATTTAGAAACTTATTTCCATTTCTCAATTTTAAAGATGTTCCGTTTGTACAGGGTTGGTATTAAACTGCCGACAATTGAGGTGAGGTACAAGAACCTGAATGTAGAAGCAGAGTCATATGTTGGCAGCAGGGGCCTTCCCACCATTCTCAATACCTATGCCAACATATTGAAGGTATTTACATACTTTGTTAAACTTACTATCTTATTAATAAAAGGAGTCTTTTTACCATCCTTGAGTAGGTGCAGGTACCAGGAGGTAGGGATAAAACATGATTGGAAAAGATACTCAAACCATTTCCGCAACCATGTTTTTTTTTCAGGACATGGAGTTGAAATGCTAGAGCTACAATTAAAAAAAAACATCGCTACCACTGAAGTACTAGAAAATATCAAAAGTTGAACTACATGAATACAACCTCGAAAATACCGTATCACAATAGAACAGAAGTTATAGTCATAGCTTCACTATAAATTTACATCACATACAACAGTAGGAAAATTCTCAGTTAGATTGAAAGGTTTCCTCTGTACCTTCAAAATTAGATGTTTATAAAAGGAAAATATTCTACCATATCCAAAAATAAATATACCATGGTTACCATTTTCCACAAATATTTAATAATATCCATGCACATAATTCCACGGTAAATATTATCTCATGAAACATTTAAGAACCAAATCATTTTCATGGTGAATTTAATTATGATGATGATGGTGGTGGTGGTGGTGATCGTCTACTCCATATGGTATACTGTATTGGCGTACATATACCATACCAAAAATACATATACCGTATCATATCTTGTAACAGTTCCTAAACATTAGCGACACGGCCATGTGCAACAGACAAGGTAACAGAGTCTGATTAAGGAAGAGTACTTACTCCTAGTCAGACAAGAGCCTTCGCACAAGCTGATTAGCCTCAATTATTTAGCAAGGTCGCTGAGGAACTCAAAGGACCTACGAGTATAAATATCGGCCACCCCTAGGGATTATGGCAAAGCTAAGCCATAATTCATGTGACACGTATATTTATTTTTGGATATGTTAGAATTTTTGTGATGGAGAAGCAAAACTATGCACTGGAGGAAGAATGATAAAGGAGAGAAGTGCAATTTTTTTTAATGGTGGAAGAGATAATACAGTTGCAATGAATGTAAAAGAAAAAAAAATGAAGCAAGAGGTATAAAGATGGTAAATAAGGTCTAATAAAAATAATACCTATCTGTATGTTGGAGAACCAGCGTATACCAATTTGAATAAAATTGCGCCCCACACCAAATACTGGTTCATAGCCATTACTTCCGAATTCAAGTAGCTCTAACTCAAGGAATCTGTGCATAGTCGATTGTTTTTAGTTAGAAGATGACATTACTTTTGCAGCAGCCTAAATATTTACTGCATATGGCTCCCTTATTTTACTATATTCCATGTGTAGTGACATGGTGAAAAATTGACAATCACCTCTAAACAGGGCCTGGCGAATACTCTTCACATGACAACAAGAAGTAAGCAAAAAATATCTGTCCTTCACAATGCTAGTGGGATCATCAAGCCTCACAGGTCATAACATCTCAGCAATTGACAATGTCTAAATTATCTCGATGCTATATATAACTTTTATCCTGCTGTTTTCAGAATGACCTTGCTATTAGGTTCTCCTGGCTCTGGAAAAACATCACTGTTGTTGGCCTTGGCTGGAACACTCCCATCAACCGTAAAAGTACTTTCATTTATGTTTTTCAATTTTTTTACCATGCTACTTGGTTGGCCTACTGGTTGTCTTCAGTATATATAATCTAGTATGCTTGCCGTACTAATATAAGGAAATACTACAATGCAATTACAAAAGGTATCGGGGATGATAACTTACAATGGGCATACAATGGACAAATTTATACCCCAAAGATCCGCAGCTTATGTTAGCCAACATGATCTGCATATGGCTGAACTGACAGTTCGTGAGACAATCAATTTCTCTGCAAAGTGTCAAGGAGTTGGCCATCACTATGGTAAGACAGGAAATGGGGAGTTTAAACTTATCATAGTGTCATATCATATGAAAAACTAACATTTTATGGAAAATTTTCAGATCTGTTTCTAGAACTATTGAGAAGAGAAGAGGAAGAAAACATTACACCAGATCCTGAAACTGATATATATTTGAAGGTACAATGGAGTTCTTAAATCACAACTCACCTTATCCAGTATGTTGAGCAATCTCTTCATGTTTTTACCATCTATTAATGTTCCAGTATAAGGTTTGATGAACATCAATGTCTCATTTTGCATATGCAGGCAGCTACAACAGGAGAGGAGAAAGCTGAGATAGTTACAAATCACATACTAAAGGTATATGAGCACTATCTACTTATATACAATGCTATAGAACGCCCCTCAGAGAACAACATAATATGTAGCGTGTCTCAGAGAGCAGCACCCTCCCTTTTCTTATTTTTCTATTCCGCTTCCTCATCCTACCATTTGGTCCACTAAAAACTTACTACCTCCCTGAGGTAAATAAATTACCACCCTTTGTCCCTGGATACTGCTAGAACCCTACTTATAGGCCTGGTAAAAAAAATTATCTGTTGAAAATTTCTTCTCATTCATGTGTAAGTTCACATGTATACGCGATAATAATTCTTTTACTTTATTTTTTTATCATTTGAAGATTTTGCGGTTGGATATATGCGCCGACACAATTGTAGGTGATAATATGTTGAGAGGCATATCTGGAGGGCAAAAAAGGTGACTAACTACAGGTAATTTAGAATTGGATTTACTTAAGATGTTTGGATGCTCATACAGCCCCTAATGTTGATTCTGCAGCTGAGATGCTTGTCACACTAGGACGAGCTCTTTTCATGGACGAGATATCAAATGGACTTGATAGCTCAACAACATTCCAGATAGTGAACACCATCCAACAAACCATTCATGTTCTTGGTGGAACAGCTGTCATTGCTTTGCTACAGCCTGCACCCGAGACATATGAATTATTTGATGATATAATTCTCCTCTCAGATGGTCAAGTTGTCTATAGTGGCCCTCGTGATCATGTGCTTGAGTTCTTTAAATCGTTGGGATTCAAATGCCTAGAAAGAATAGGTGTAGCTGACTTCTTGCAAGAAGTGAGTTTTCTCACTATGTTCAATCATGGTAGTATCAGATGATTAAATTTGGTTGCAGTGTATAATTGTTACTAAATATGAGTGAAATGTGATAGGTTACATCAAGGAAAGATCAGAAACAATACTGGATACATGGCGATGACACATATCGATATATTCCTGTTACAGTGATTGCCGAGGCATTTCAGTGTTTCCATGTCGGCCAGGCAATAAGAAGTGAGTTGGCAATCCCATTTGATAACAGCAAGAGCCATATTGCAGCGCTGAAAACATCAAAGCATGGTGTCAACTTGAAAAAAATACTTAAAGCTAACATTGACAGAGAGATATTGCTGTTGAAAAGAAAATCATTTCTATATATATTCAATGCACTTCAGGTGATTCTGACAATCTGAGACATTTTATATTATATTATAGCAAAACAACCCACAATTTCTTTGGAACAATTGAAGCTAATTGGCCTCTCTTACATTATTTCTTTGACTTGTTCAGTTAACACTAGTGGCGATAATTGCAATGAGTGTCTTTATCCATACAAATATGCATCATGACTCGATAGAAAACGGGAGGATGTACATGGGAGTGCAGTTCTTTGGTACGTTGGCAATAATGTTTAAAGGGTTGGCAGAAATGGGAGCAGCTCTTGCAAATCTCCCAGTTTTTTTCAAGCAAAGGGATCTACTCTTCTATCCAGCATGGACATATTCCTTGCCATCATGGATCATTAAGACTCCAATCTCCTTCCTTAATACAATAATTTGGGTCTCCATAACATACTATGTTATTGGATTTGATCCAAATATAGAGAGGTAAGAAAAACAAAATTCAATACATCGGACAAATTCTTGTAATGAATATATTGCAAAGATTAATGAAAACAATGCAATCTTGTAGATGTTTTAGACAATTCCTTGTGCTTTTTGTAATGTCCGAGGCAATATGTGGACTTTTCCGTTTCATTGCTGCTCTTACAAGGCATCCAGTTGTTGCAAGCACCGTGAGTGAATTCTGTATACTAATAGTTATGGTTTCAAGCGGATTCATCCTATCAAGAGGTACACAAACTATCTGACAAAACACGACATGATATTGGCATTACTTCTGATATTATTTCCACATGTGTTGGTACTTGTATACATATTGTATGATATGTTTGTTTGATTTAACAGATGAAGTTAAAAAATGGCTGATATGGGAGTACTGGACATCACCCCTGATGTATGCACTAAATGCCTTAGCAGTAAATGAATTCCTAAGTCCCAGCTGGAATGAGGTAAAAAAAAACTTATGGAATCAATCGAAATCCATATATCATAATATGTCCATTAAAAACATTTTGTTATCAGGCACTACCTGGTTTTAGAGAACCACTTGGAAGGTTAGTTCTGGAATCTCGTGGGGTTTTCCCGGAGGCCAAATGGTATTGGATTGGTCTTGGTGCCTTGCTTGGATATGTGCTTCTGTTCAATATCCTCTACACCATCTGCCTCTCAATTCTCACATGTGAGTTAGAGAAAAAAATGAATTTCTTATATTAGTAAAAGCTATTGTTGTTTTAAAAAGGGGCTATACATTCTAAATTTATGCACCATGTTCTCTGCAGTACTTAAAAGAAATGTGCGAGAAATGTCTCAGGAAACATTGCAGATAAAACTAGAAAATTTAACCGGTTATGATCAAGAGCCATCATCTGGAGGCCGAGTTACCAATGATAAAAGATGTAATTTTATATTCACCAATATAAAATACTATATATCACAATGAGATTTAATTTAATAAATTATATAACTTTCTTCTGTGTTATGTCTACTAGACACTGAGGGTGGCAACAATGATGAAGCAACTTCAAGCAATGCAAATCATAATTCTAGTCCAGCCAGGAAAGGAAGTATCCTGCCTTTTGTACCCGTTTACATGACATTTGAAGATATAAGATACAGTATAGACATGCCAAAGGTACACAAATATTCCTTTGTCTGGTCTTGACATGCATGTTCTATCTATAAATCGCCTATAAACATAACATTTATGAGCAAACTCCATATATAATTGTCTTTATCCAACAAAACATGTAGGCACTGAAAGTACAGGGTATGGCAGGGAGTCGGTTGGAACTACTGAAGGATCTTAGTGGTTCATTTAGGCCAGGAGTGCTTACAGCACTTATGGGTATCAGTGGTGCAGGCAAGACAACATTGTTGGATGTGTTAGCTGGGAGGAAGACCAGTGGACACATACATGGTAATATTACTGTATCTGGCTATCCGAAGAAGCAAGAAACATTTTCTCGAGTTTCAGGATATTGTGAACAAAATGATATCCATTCACCAAATCTAACTGTCTATGAATCCCTTATGTTCTCAGCATGGCTTAGATTACCAGCCGAAATTGATTCTATGGCAAGAAAGGTTAGACATGAAAGAAACACTTTTTTGAACGTCAAGTAGTATATAAGTACGTATCATGACATGACATGCTAGTCTTTTTTCGTGTGCTTGGTTTGTAGAGATTTATTGATGAGTTCATGGAGCTTGTGGAGCTCTTTCCCTTAAAAGATGCATTGGTTGGATTGCTTGGCTTGAGTGGATTATCAACTGAACAAAGGAAACGGCTAACAATAGCAGTGGAACTAGTTGCAAACCCATCTATCATATTCATGGATGAACCAACATCTGGACTTGATGCACGAGCAGCAGCCATTGTCATGAGGACAGTAAGGAATATTGTGGACATGGGAAGAACTGTTGTTTGCACAATCCACCAACCTAGTATTGATATATTTGAATCATTTGATGAGGTGAACAAAATTATAGCAATATAGTGCATTTTCTCACACAGATTTAATGGGTATACAAGAAAAAAGTAAATCACTGGTGGATTAACATTATTTGCATCCCACTCAATTCCTTCTGGTATTGTTCATATTTACAGCTCTTCCTAATGAAAAGAGGAGGTGAAGCAATTTATGTAGGTCCATTAGGACAACATTCATGTGAATTGATCAAATATTTTGAGGTTAGAAAAAAATCGCATAATGTAATACATGCTTGAATTTTTGCACTCAGAAACATGCTATTGAACTGCTTTCATTTTTAAAGTCTATTGAAGGTGTCAGGAAGATAAAACATGGCTACAATCCTTCAACATGGATGCTGGAAGTGACTTGTACATTGCAGGAACAGATAACTGGGGTTAACTTTACTCAAGTATACAAGAATTCTGAACTATATAGGTAGGGATGGGGTCATCCTTTAGTTAATAGTCTGACTATATACCTTTAATCGTTGCTCCAGCAACAGAAAACCTAGATGAAAATCAAACTTTGTGTGATGTGCAAGATGTCTGGTTCCATAATGGTATATGTGATAAATGTGTCCATGTTTGTGGTATGTAGAAAATACTTTGTTCTATCATTAGTTACTTAAGTATAGGTTGAAAAAAGAGAAGACAATGGTGTCCTTTTATGCATGTCTAAACAATTTTCAACAAGCTGGGGAAACAACTAAAATTACAAATATGATATTCTGAAAAAACAATAATATAAGTTTTTTTCAATATTAGTAAAGAAATGAAATAACAATACAAGGTAGTGGCAAAAGCAAAAAATATCCCTACATGAATCATATATTGTGATGATATCATAATGCTAAACTACAGATGCTTCAAAAGATCTGCAATTTACACTTTTATAATGAATGTTTCAAATATATGAAAAATTTAATAGGTAATGTTATTGTTTGATGATATTAGTGCTTTGTTTTCCCTACAGGAGGAACAAAAATTTGATAAAGGAGTTAAGCACACCCCATGACGGTTCAAGCGACTTATTGTTTCCAACTAAATATTCACAGACCTTTGTTATACAATGTTTGGCTTGCCTCTGGAAGCAACGTTTGTCATATTGGAGGAATCCTCCATATATTGCTGTGAATTTCTTCTTCACCGTTGTAATTGCACTATTGTTTGGAACAATGTTCTGGGGCGTTGGTAGAAAAAGGTAAATATATATAACAATAAACACAAGGAAATATTTTATATTTGTGATTTTCTTTACAGATTTTAAAGGTTGCCATTGGACCATGCTTACCCTAAATATTCCTTTCTCATAGGCAAAGTCAACAAGCCTTGCTCAGTGCCATGGGTTCCATGTATTCCACATGTTTCACTCTAGGAGTGCAGAACTCTTCTTCAGTTCAACCAGTTGTCAATATTGAACGCACGGTCTTTTACAGGGAAAGAGCATCTCACATGTACTCGCCTTTGCCATATGCCTTGGGGCAGGTATGGTTCTTTGGCATCATAGTGTTTACACATGAGGCTAGATATAATGTTTCAAGATTGTGTTCAATTTCTACAAAACTAAAACCCTTGGTAAGTGGACAGAAATGATAAATGAATAAGCTTTGTTAACATCTAGTTCTATTGCAGGTTGTAGTTGAACTTCCTTACATCTTCCTCCAAACCTTGATATATGGTGTGATAGTGTATTCTATGATGGGATACGAGTGGACATGCACCAAGTTTTTTTGGTACATGTTCTTCATGTACTTCACTCTATCATACTTCACATTTTATGGCATGATGGCGGCAGGTCTAACTCCAAACTACACCATGTCCTCTATTGTTTCCACAACTTTCTATGCCATATGGCACCTTTTCTCTGGATTTCTAATACCAAAAACAGTTAAGTATACTAGCTTTTCTCAAATATCAATGTATACAAGGTTCCTAGCCAAATTATCTCAAAGCCAAGACTAGAAAAAAAATTAAGAAGTACTACCAAACTTCACTCCTAGTTTTCCTAAATATGGCTCCTTTTATCTGCAGAGAATTCCAATATGGTGGAGATGGTACTATTGGATTTGCCCTGTTGCATGGACAATCAATGGGTTGGTTACTTCACAGTTTGGGGATGTAGATGACAAGTTTGATAACGGTGTGCGTGTATCTGACTTTGTTGAGAGCTACTTTGGTTACAATCTTGACTTGTTATGGGTGGCTGCTATGGCCGTTGTGTCATTTGCAATTCTTTTTGCCATCCTTTTCGGATTCTCACTTAAGCTATTCAACTTCCAAAAGAGATAATTCATATGTACTAGAGTTTCATAATTTGATTAGCCCGGATAAAACACATATTATAATAGAAGATATTTTCAATAATTTTAAAGTATTTAAATAATAGCAGATAGCTTGTCTACAAGCACCAACCAATAGCCATGCCGGAGATTCGTCTTGTAACCGGATTATTTGAGTTTGCAATACTGATTGCTTTTGCATAGAAATATAAATTGGTTAAAAAAATCGAGACACTATAAAATATGAAAGAAAAAAATATGCGTTCTTTTCAGTAAGAGTAGAATATACTCATATATCAGCTATGCGCTGTCCAACTTATGCATGCAAGGATGACATTAAGGATTATATGACACCCAGAGAAACAAATCGGAAGCCCATAAGTCTAACACGCTAGCCTAACTGTTGCTTCTAGCATGGTGTGGTTATGCTCGACTGGCCTGGAAGTGGGTAATAACATACTCCCTCCGTTCCTAAATACAGGGCGTAACTTCTTTTCAACTGGATTTCATAATACAAGGTGGTAGCTCCTCGGTGCATGCATGAATTAATTAGTATTCCTCGGCTCCTGTACTACTGGTGCCTGCAGAATTAACTGATGACTTGGTTTGTCTTTTAAATGCATCTGCATACATGCTGGCTATTCGCGCGGAAAGTGCAGGTCGAGCGCACGCTGCATGCATGGTGGTTAATTAATGCTAGCGTATCTATCGCGCAACTACTGAAACGTTGCTATTCGAACGGAGAGAATTAATCATCGTAACTGCTATTTAAATGGTTTTATTGGTCTTTGCAACTACAACAGCCACGCCCTGTATTAAGGAACGGAGGGAGTAGTTATTAAAGCCGGAGTGGACCACTGGTTTAACCTAGCTAAAAACCAGAACCAGGCCTAAGTTTAGTCTGATCCAATTAAGAAACCAGGGATGCATATGAGCTGGTAAAAAGAGTTTAAACCACCCTGTTTTACATAAAACCTCAAAGCAGTCCGGCTGCCCTATGCTATTTTCTAGAAAAATCAAATTCCATGAATTGGGAGGAGGGATCGATCCCTTGACCTGCACGCAGCCTGGCTTGGCGTGCATCGGCAGTGGCAGGCAGCTGGTGGCGTAGCGGGCGAGGAGGTGACGGCCAGGTTGCAATGGTCGCAGGGATGGCCTGCCTTTCTTCTCCTGCTGGGGTCGTACGTTGTACTGCTAGGAAAGATGGTGAGTGGGGCAGAGACAATAGCTGGGCCAAGAGGGAGAAGGAGTGCACTGTGGGCTAGGTCTGATTCAAGCCTAGCCGATGGTGCATAGTGCCACATGGGATTAGTACAACATTGGTTCCATTGACATGCCTATTACCCTGACCAACGGTTTTAATATCCATATAAATTGGGGTATTATTATGCTCACTTAATTGAACAATACCCTCATTGGCATGTTCATCTACCTCGACTATGGGTCCACCTGTGTTGAAGTATCTATATTCTTGAGGTCTTTCCAAAATATTTGTATAATCGACTGAAATCGGATCTACCGTTGCACGAAGTATCCCAAACATTGATGCAACAACATGTACTTAGCGTACATGCAAATCTTGAACACATGCAACATATGTCGACAACTCCAACTCACGTGATATGGGTATGATAAAAAAAAGTGCTCCCTTGATCACATGCCTGCATCGTACATCCCTTCCATGCTTAACGCACCAATGGGTTCTAAAGAAGGAAATTTAGAACAAATCCGATAGAATAATCCTAACTATGTAAGTGTGGCCTCAAATACTACCACATCAACTTTCATATTTGTAAATTGTCCATCACAACAAATTGTTCCACCCTAATGTACATGCACATGCAAATATGTGGTGAAAATTTGAAAACTACCGTTGGATCGAAAAATGGACGTCCGAGATTCGTCCATGTCATCATGAGTAAAAATTTTACTCACGGATTTACTCATAAGTAAAAATTTTACTGCGAGTAAAATTATTACTCGTGATGACGTGGAAGAATCTCGGACGTCCATTTTTCGATCCAACGGTAGTTTACAAGTTTCTATTGCATATATGGTTTCCACCACATATTTTCCCTACGTGCAGTACACGATCCATCTACAACAAAATAATATTGACATGCAAAATAAGTATAACTTGTCAATCGATCCAAGCAAACCAACGACTTCTACACACAAGGAGACATAGACATTGTACGCACGATCTACACGTCCAAATTAGAAAAAAAAGATATAACTACAAATGCATTCCCTCACATATATGACATTATGACCACAACATTACCAACGTAAATACCGTTGACAACAAGAAGTGCGACACCACTTGCGCTGGCATTTCAAGCACAATGCCATGTCAGAATGTGGTTGACTCCGAGCGGGGAACGACCTCCTGTGTGGCGATGGTTGCCACGATTACCTAGCTTGCATGCCAACATTTTTTAGCCACAGCAGCTGGTGGGATGGCGAGGTGGGCTGGGTTGGCCAAAATGTTCAGATCATTGAAATAAGTTTTGCAATGGTTAATTTCTAAATTATTTATTAAAAAGGTCTAAATAAAAAATATGGAGATGCTAGAAGACACAGGTAACTTGGATTTGAAGATATTAACTCCTTCAAATTTGGATACATATTTTCATATTTCCTCCAAAGAAAGACTTATTCATTTCTAATGCTTCATTTATTTGAGAGTTCCAGATTTATTGGGAGATAAATACTTTACAAACTTTGGGAATTTCATTTAGGTAGTTTCATGGCATTTTAGAGGGTAAAATTAATCTCCCATTGGTCATTTGGAGTGATATTCGATTCCTTTTTTCCCATTAGTCGAGCTTTTGATACTTGGTTAATCTATCAAGGATTCAGCTTTTTATTTTATTTTATTCAAAGTCAGGTGAAGATAGTAAGTTTAATTTCTACTTTTAATGTATATGTTTAATGCTATAGTTCCTTTACTTGTATTAAAAGGTTAGGAACTTAAATGGATATTTAATTTCTGCTGTTTGTTGTTCTTAAATTATATTCACAGTTGCCAAAATAGTTTTAAAATTAGTTTTGCCAAAATAGATTCACTGCCACCACCATTACCTCAAGGAGTACAGAAAAGAGAGCTACTACATTGAAGAAATATTATGGAACTATAATGGTCAATTATTTGAGTTTACTTTTCTGAGACATCCTCTATTATGATATAAAATAATTGAAGGCCATACAAAGGAAGATAATGTTTTTCACAAGCCAACGGCGGAAAAGTAAAAAAGAAAGAATGTTCTTCAGATTTTGAGTGCCCAAACCATGATTGGAAAATTAGAGAACCAGTTGGTCGAAGCTCGCTGACAACGATGGGACACTGATCGTCACCGGCGATCCCCCCCCACCCCTCCCCCCCATGCACACACACTCGGTCTCACATCCAGATGGAATGAGATTAGGGGAGAAGGTGACAGGAAACTTAACAATAATGGCGGTCAATGGCCTGTTTGAATTTTAGAAAATCTCGGTGACACATAGCTGGTTTAACGAATTTTGATAGTATTTTTCAAAACCAGTAAATCTGTAATGGCATAGATCCAACTAATCTAAAAAAGTAAAGCTAAATTATTACAAAGTTTACATCACAACCATCAGCATCCATAAAACATAGTAACACCAACACGATTCGATTGAATGACAAGAAATTTTCAAAAGCAAACTATGCTGCCAAATCTTCATCCATGGCTGGCAAAAAGCTATGCTCTCTCCGTACTCGTAATGGAAGTTGTTTTGGACAGCGACATGGTCTCCAAAACACAACTTTGACTTCTTGTTTCTATAAAAATATTTATAGAAAAGTGATATATGTATACTTTTATGAAATTATTTTTCAAGAAAAATATATTCATATAATTTTTACATTTCCAAACTCAACAACTTGAGAGTTATTCAAGATTTATATTCCCAAGGTTTGACTTAAACATTGTCCAAAAAGACTTCCTTTACGAGTACGGAGGGAGTATTGTAGTATTTATTACTATTTATTATCCTCTTCACGCTTCTACAACAAAATGCATAACCAATGGACGTTTGGTTTACGCTTTGAAATGTTTCCAGGAGGCCCTATGTATTCATCAATCCAAGGAGCATGCTTTCTACGGAAGATTTATGTGTTATATATTTGAACAAACTTTACTGCACCATGAGTTTTTTGTGTTCTCGTTGTAGATGTACTATCTTGGGTGATGGAAAACAGACCGAGAGCAAGGTATGCATGGATGATCAAAAAAGTTGATTGGGGATAAAACCAAAACTTTCCTCAAGTCTACTCCTTCACCACCACATCACTTTTGGTCCATTTATGGGAAGAGGTTAAGTTCTGCATATTCTAGATTAGGATTCAAGCCTTCGAAAATATCAACTTCAAACACACCTAGCCGTTGATCCAGAAGGACTTTCGGGACCCATGAATACTTGTTGGAAAGCTTATTAAATCTACTTTCAGATGGTCAAGTTCCCACATTAAAATTCCTCCTGAGTTGTCAGGAATCTGCAAAACAGGCCACGTATCTTATCCAGTCCAAGTCTGATTTGTCTGTGGGTCTTATAATTGTGTTGTGGACTAAGCCCAAGGGGTAAACGCCTAACTCTAGGACGTCTCTAATCATATATATTTAGTAGCAGCCATAGTCAAATTTTGCTTAGATTAATATGTCGTCATGCTATTTCGCTGTTAGTCAATTTGAAGAACCCCAACATCGAATTCGTAATCATTCATCTGCAACTAGAAAATTGAACCCTATCATCATCGGGTTCCCCTTTTTGCAGTTTGCAAGAGTTTCTTTCGGTCGGTTGTGAAGTGGCATCAAGTGTTACGATTTCCATGTAACATAGTCCGTGCTTATATGTGTTGGGAGTTAGGATGAGAAGGACTAGGAAAACAGATAGATCTACACCAGCTTCAGTACATAGATAGAATTAATATTCGATTTTTCTTTTTTTTTTGCAAGCCAGTCTACTCCAGAAAGGCGGCCGAGACCATTGTTTTCCTCACAGTAACTTTTGGTTCCTGATTTAGATATTTGGTTAGTTCCTGTTAAAAAATTAGGGAAAAAAAGCAAATAGAAAAAGATAGAAAGTTGAAAAAAAAAGAAAAAAAAGGTGCACCAAATAAGAAAGAAAGAAAAGAACGAAAAGAAAAAAGTGAAAAAGAAAATTTCAGTGACTCCTTTGATTTTGTGTTTAGAGTGTAGAGTTGTGCATTGATTTATATCTAGTCCTTAGGCTGCGTTCGTTTGTGTGAGATAGGGTGACAAAGCACCTCGTTTTCCGCACGCACGCTTCCCAAACTACTAAACGGTGCGTTTTTTGCAACTATAGGAAAGTTGCTTTAAAAATCATATTAATCCATTTTTGAAATTTAAAATAGTTAATACTCAATTAATCATTCGCTAATGGCTCACCTCGTTTTGCGTATCTTCCCAATCTCCTCCTCAAACACACCCTTAGTGTTGTTTGGTGCTTGCTTGAGCTAGAGTTTGAGTCTAGGCTAGACCAACACATTTACTAGTACTTTGAACTATTATTATACATTTTTCTGATTGGCACAATTGCTTTCCTTTGCTTCAATAAATTTGGCCTCCTAAGCTCCACATACATGCTTCTCGCTCAGTACAGCTTCGACCCTTTTCAATCGCCAGATCATGCCCTCCAGTATCACGAACCAGCCATCGGTTATACCATACTTAGCATAATTGGTAAAACACTTGTAAGAGCTTGGTAAGATGCTTTCATTTGCTAGCCTCCACTGCGATCCTTGTCTAGTAGCTGATAGGGATAATCCTTTTGAGTTTTTGTTTTCTATTATATGTTTTCGCTAACAATGTCAACAGGAGAAAATAGTCCAAAGGTTTTCGCACTCAGAGGTAGGGAACAATAGACCAAATGATGAAAAGGTTGGATGATGCTATGGCCAATTTAGACATAACCAATTTCATTGAGCTTTTGGAATGACGGTTAGCTAGTCTTAACGACATACTTGACGAGTTGAAGGGCCGTCTACTCCTTCGAGATGGTACCCATGAACATGGAGAGGTTCACCAGCAAGCAACATAAGATGAATGACTATGTCAATGCCTTCGCTGCAATCATCAATGTATGGGAGGTAATAATTTTGCTAATGTCAAGTTTAGTATTCCATTATTTTCTATTGCTTATGATGTTGAGGCATATTTTGATTCGGGGATGACAGTACAACAGAAGTTTAATTCACACCTAGTTCCATAGGTACATAGGGTTAGTCAAGCTACTGGTGTGTTGAAGGACTTTGCGATAATTTGGTGGAATGATCTAGGTAGTGAACTAGGGTCCCAACCTTCTGATAGGTATTAATAACTCTCGATTTGGTGGAAACTTGACACATATGGTACAGCTTTCGATCAGCACGATCCGTTCAGTGCAATTGCAATACCACGCTCCTCTGGTCATCAACCGTGCGCCGCTCAGTTTGCCTCACCGAGAAGACTAATCATTGCATGAGAATCGAAGAACACAAGTAAGAACAAGGTAGATTGCAACTCAATTTGCAGATGAATGATTAAGATCTCAAAGTTGGGCTTCCACAAACCAAACTAGCGGTGAAACTACAATGGCAAAAATAATCTAAGAAAAATCAGACTATAATATGACAGCTACTAAATAAATATGATTAAGGACATCCTAGGGTTAGCCCTCGGGCGTACACCCCTTGGGCTTAGCTCAGGGCACCATTACAAGAATCAAGGCCCAAATTAGAATCGGACTTGATGAGCTTCGTGGCTTGTTTTGCAGATTCTTGACAGCTTGATAGGAGTTTTGATGTGGGACCAAACCATCTGAAAGTAGATTCCATATGCTTTCCAACAAGTACTCATGGGCCCCGAGATTCCTTCTAGATTAGCGGCTAGGTCCATTAGAAGTTGGCGCTATCACGAAGTCCGAATCTGAATCCAAAACATGCCGAACTTTATATCTTGACTTCCATTGACAGAAAGTGACGTTGTACTGTAGGATAAGACTTGGGAAAGATCTTGGTTTGGTCCCCAATCAACTTATTCGATCAGCCATTTATTATGCCTTGCGCTTGGTCTCTCTCCTTTTACCCAAGCATGTACCTTTGCAAACGAGAACACACAAAACTCATGATGTAATAATGTTTATTCAAATATATAATACGTAAATCTCACATAGAAAGCATGCACCTTTGTTTGATGAATACATAAGGGCCAAGGTCATATCCGAGCTAGTGATGCCATTAACAGGTAGTTCCCACTTACAACCTGGTACATTTGTTCCTCCTTCCTACCTGTGTGATTTGCGTAAGAGATTTCAATGACTAGAACATGGTAATTTGATTGTTCATGAATACTATGAAGAGCTCAATTAGGGTATTAAATGTTGCGGGGTAGTAGAGGAAATAAAGGATAAAATTTGTCATTTTTATCGTGGGTGGAGGCATGAAATTCAAGATATTGTTTATTATAAAGAATATACTATTGTCAATCTTTGTTCTAGCTTCCTATGATTGCAGAGAAAGAGTTGCAGGTACACTAGCAAAAGAACAAAAGCAAGATTAGCAACTCCCTCATGCGAAGAACATCGACCATGATTGCACAAGCTAAGCCATCCACAACTTTTCATACTACGCCACCGCCAGCGAGCACACGACCATCCTCCGCCACTACTACAGCGCGTCAACCGCCACTTGGAGCATGAGTTTTGGATTGGCCGATCTGTTTCTAACATTTGGCAGGTATCTGATAACAACCAAGGTAATAAGGAAGTGAAGAAAGACATACAACAGGACGACCTACCCGTTGTTCTATGCATGCTTCAAGAAAGTTTAATTGAGCTAGCACCTACAATTTCTGAAGATGAGAACATTGATAATGATAATGGTACTACATTTACTCAAGGCGTGCATAGTTATGATGTGCTAAATATGTCTTGTTCTTATGCTATATTAAAGCAACCCATAATGGAAACAATTGATGAAATACCTTTGTCACAAAATAATTTGTTTGTTGTTTCAAGTGATAATGAAGAGTTTAGCGATATTTCACTTATATTCATACCACAACTAGTGAATGAACATGTTAATTCCACTATAATACCATTTGTGTTAAGTTTAAACATGTTATTCACATTGATAGCAACAATGGAGAGCTTAGATTGCTATATTCTTTAAAGAGTAAAATACACCAGCGGTCCTTAAAGTTGTCAGAAGGTTTCACTTAGGTCCACGAACTTACAAAGCGCACATCGAGGTATCATCCCGGTCCAAAACTGCGTTTGACCGTGGTCTTGCCTACGTAGCACGCCATGTGGATGATGACATGGAATTTTTTTCTCCCTTCTTTCTTTTTTTTCTCCCTCCTTCACAACCGAGCCGCTGCCCTCTCCTCTCCTCTATGGGCACGCGTGGCGCACGCGAACGCGCCGCCGCCACCGCACGCCATGGGTGCCGCCACTGCTGGAGGCGAGCGCGCGACGGTGGCGAGCGTGCTGGGGCATGTTGCGACGGGGAAGGAAGATGACGGCGTTGATGGGGGAGGACAGCGGTGGCGATGGGGGGAGAAGGGGTGGCGCCACTGCACGCCATGGCGCCGTCACTGTCGGAGGCGAGCGCGCGGCGGTGACTGGGGGAAGAGGGCCCCCGACGGCTCGGCCGCACCTTGCCGCGCTTCGCCGGCCTGCACCCCACCGACGGGGCCGTCGCCGCCCCCGCCCTCTCCCCCGCCACAACAGCAGCCGGCGCCGCCGCCTTCTCCTCCTCCCTGGTCCTCCTCCGCCACCGGGCGCTTCGCCGCCGCGCTCCTCCTCGTATCCACCATCTCCGCCCCCCTCGCTCGCTCGCATCGACGCGCTGTCCTCGTCGCCGTCGCGGTCCGAGAGGGGAGGGGAGAGACCTCAAGCTCGCCGATGGAGGGGGGGGGAGAGAGCTCAAGCTCGCCCTGCCGCCCCGCTGTCGCCGTTGAGCTCGCGCCTTGCTCGCCGATGCCTCCCCCCTCACGCGCAGCTGCGGTCGGCGACACCTCCCCTCGGGCCGCGGCCGGCAACACCACCCCCCGCACGCACACAGCGCCGCCGTCCTCCTCTCCCAGTCGTCGCTGCTCAAGTCGAGCTCACCCTGCCGCCGTCGAGCTCGTGTCTGCCCCGCTCACGCCGAGCTCGCCAACCCCGGTCGGCAACACCTCCCCCCGCGCGCGCCGAGCTCGCCGACGCCTGCCCTTGTACCTGCCGCCGCCCCCCCTCTTCGCCCCCGCTCCCGTGTCGACCGGCGGAGGCACAGGAGAGAAAAAAAGGAAGAAGGGAGAAAAAAAAAGAAGGAAGAAAAAAATATAAAAAAATTCCATGTCATCATCCACGTGGCATGCCACGTAGGCAAGACCACGGTCAAACGCGGTTTTGGACCAGGATGATACAATAAACCAAGTTTAGGGACCTCGATGTGCGCTTTGCAAGTTCGTGGACCTAAGTGAAACCTCCTGACAAATTTAAGGACCGTTGGTGCATTTTACTCTTCTTTAAATACTTGGATCTATATATAATTTAATGATCCTTGTCCACTCAATTGTATAGAGAATAAACTATTGAATAGATCTGAATTAATATTAATACGTCCTTCTCATGTGGTTTTTTATGTTATTAGTAATTATTATAATAAATGGGAGCATAATATGCATGGAGTACAAAATTATTAACATTTAATAATTTTAACTGACTTAAAAAAAAGAAAATCCGAAATTTCAATTTCTGGGCTAAGGACTTGTTTGTTCTGGTTGGCCATCCATTTTCTGATGATAAAATGAATCAGCTCCTCGAGAGTTTGGTAGAGTACGTACTCTGCAGTACCTGACTTTAGCAGGCTAGCTAGGCCCCAAAGAGAAAAAAGAACCTTTTTTTTCGGTTGGTGTATCCGTGTATGCAATTATATATGCATGTATGGGACGAATTGGCCGATGATAACTTCTTGGGCACTTGCATAATTCCATTCCCTTTTTCCTTTCAATAAGCCAACAGTTTCATTCTTGTAGTACCTCTATATCAAAACCGAAAAGGGAAACAGGATAGCCCTCACGTCACCATATCTCCCAGAAACCGTCGTCGCCATTAGCTGGACTCTCACTACCAACTGGCAATTTGTGACGCGAGAAAGAAACGTCCAGATTTCCAGGTAAAGGGGGCAACGTGTTCTTCGTTCTTGTCATCTTCCGGTTCTAGTCTTCTGGGCAATGACCAGTTCTAGAATATAAAACGGATTATCGAGGAAATGTTTAGTTCAAATTAAGGTTGTGAGCACAATCGCAAATGTATTAATTCATGTTTGGCACTGTTTAAATTAGAAGGTTCTGTGGCAAGTTATATATATGTTCCAGAAAATCCAGTCAAGAAAGGTGTGGTACAGGCACGGAAAAACGGGCAAATGTGGGCCTAGATATGAATTTAGAAGCTGATGCTTTCCTACTGATTTAATTGCTAGACTTTGACATCTGAACAAACAGAGATGGCATCAATACAATGCTAGCTAGAAGCTTCAGTAGCCTCTCTATGATTGACAGCTGAATGCCTGAAAGGTGAGTGGGAAAAACGCCTTTTCACCTCGAAACTTTGACGATAAGAACAAAAAGTAGAACACGGTTGATTCAGAAAGGAGGCATACTGGCTAGGTGATCAAATTGTGTGACTGTGTTCTGTCAATATTATCCTTTTTTTTTGTTTGTTCGAACTCCAAAAAAGTTGGAACTTTCTTTTACAATTAATCTTTGAAAGGTACTTTTTTTTAACAAAAAAAACTTTAAATCACCAAGGTGAAGTTTATCCATAATTCACCCCATATTTCATGAACTTGTGAAACCTATAATGAACAAAAAAAAAAAAAGGACAAGCATTTCTCGATACTCACATCATCATGATCATCATAATAATAATTTCGTAAAAGTAACTCCATAGATCATCTCAGTTAACAAAAACCAGGTTGTACATAAAACATCTTACTAATTACCTAGCAAAACACTCCTAGCGACAAATTAGAATTTATTAAGCACTCTACAGCACACGAAGAAGAGCAACCAAGAACAGCGGGAGCAACACCACCGTCGTGACCATGCTCGCCGGCGTCCGGCCCACCGCCGCCGCCGACGTCGTCGACCCGGTGATGGGGTTGTTGTGCTGGTAGTACCACGGGAACCACGGCAGGATCGGGTTGGGCGGCGGCGGCGCTGGCCCGTACGGGAACCCGCCGCCGAACGGCGGAGCGAAGGCCCCAGGCATCACCCCGGGCGGCGGCGGCGGGTAGGTCCCGCCAAACAACCCGCCGGCGCCGCCATCGCCTCCACCTGAGCTGCTGCTGCTACTACTCCCCGCGGGCGGCGGCGGAGGGTAGCTGTTCACCGCGCCACCGGCGATCGGCGGCGGGAGGCACGGGTACGGGCAGCTGCCGCCCGGCGTGTCCGCGGCCACCGTCGCGGCGGAGTACATCGCGCCGGCGAGGACGGCGGCGACGGCCAAGAAGCGTGGACTGATCGACATGGCTAGATAGCTAGCTAGCTTGCGTACGTGAGAGAGGATTGTGAGGGGAGAGATCGATCGAGGTGGACACCAATGGCACTGCGTGTATGAGTAGTAGAAGTGGTAGGTGGAAGCAGTGGTTGCACCGAGCTCGCCGCGAGGACGATGGCTTTTGGTTAATGGGAAATCCGGTGGAAATCGCGAGCGGATGAGAGGAAATCATTCACATGCAGCGAGAGCGACATGGGAGCAGCCCAAGCTTGAGCGGGTGTGCGGCCACAGCGGCCCATGTAAGGCGCCTAGCTCCATCTGAGGCCGCGAGGAAAGTTTGTGAAAGCATCATATAAATTTTGTTAGTTGTTGCAGGAAATTTGTTGGTTAATTAATTTTGTCCAGCAAGAATTTTGTCATGGTTAACAGTTTTGAGAGTTTCTTATGTGCCTGGAATTAATTACAACAATTGATCGCCTATAATCCATTGCACTATAGTGAAAGGTATACTTAAAGGGTGGAAGGTTAATATAAATAATTGACTTTTACAATTTTTTCGTGTAGTTAATTAATGGAAAATACATGCAATCATATTTTACCTAGATTCAGGATTTGAGAAGAATCACCGGTAGATTCGGATATGAGATATTGTGGTCAAAAAAGTTGTCAATGCTAGTACAGTGGATGCAAATTAGTAGTAACATGTCTCAGTATGTTGCTTAACTAGTTTCTCTCTCTGCTTGATCTGCTTAATTAAATGCTCAGCGATTAACAACAGAATATTTTCTTTGGTCATGCTAGTAATTAAGCGCATCAATTTCGCAAGAAATCAATTACTTCAAACTTTCCATTTAACAGCTTTGGAGCTAATCAATGATTCGCAAAAATGAATAAATGCTACTCCCTCCGTTTCATATTATAAGACTTTCTAATGAATCTGGAAACTCAAGGTACTGCTGAAAATTAAAATTTTTTTGTGGTACTTAAGAAGTGGAGTAATCCTAACAAAAGACAATTTGGTCAAGAGAAAATGGAAAGGTAGTGTTAAATGCTGTTTTTGTGATTCTAATGAATCAATACAACATCTTTTCTTTTCTTTGATTGTCCTCTTGCACGATTTATGTGGAATGCTGTCTTCATTTCTTTTGGAATTCATCCGCCTAGGAATGTTGCTAGCTTATTGGGTAATTGGCTAAGGGGGGTTCAACCTAAGCTAAAAACTCAAGTCTTTGTAGGGGTCGCAGCGTTGTGTTGGGCGGTATGGTTGTGCAGAAATGATATAGTCTTTAATGGCTCCAACACTAATTTCTTGTTGCAGGTGATTTTCAGAGGGACTTTTTGGGCAAGACAATGGTCTTCGCTGCTTAAGGAGGAAGATGGCCAAAGAGTAAAAGATGGTTGCAAGATATTGGAGAAGAGAATTTCTAGTTTCTTTGCAATGAGAGGGTGGAACTTAAGAAGAAGATTAGAAGTTTAATGCTCTCTCTTCTTTGCACCATGGGGTTTTGTTGTCTTAAGTACTATTTTGGCTAATCTCTGTCATTGTCTAAGTATCCGTTTGTGGTCACTCGAATTTGTGTTAAACCTTTTGTAAGGGTGTGAGCCTAAGTGCTTGTGTAAGAGACTTTTAGGCTGTGTACATCCTTTGGGTGTAGAGGCCGGTTTAATCCATCATCTAAAAAAAAGACTTTCTAGCATTACCCATATTCATATAGATGTTAATGAATCTATACACATATATATCTAGATTTATTAATATCTATAAGAATGTGGGTAATGATAGAAAGTCTTATAATATGAAATGGAGGAAGTACTATGTAACCTTCATCAGCAGCCAGCATCCATTAGCAGCATCTGCATCACGCAGCATTCAGCAACAATAAGATCAGCCATCGTACTGTGCACGCTCGCACTCGGCTGCCCTTTTCCTCGCTCCTTCTTTCTCTTAGGGTTAGACAGATGGAGTGGGTTAACGATCACATTGGCATAGGATGTCCGCCACTAGCCAGCGGATGGGCAATTGACTGATTGAGGAATTACTAAGCTACCTTTGTTAACATTAATTTTTATTACTACATTACTCTTTATCCTTTAGAAATCAACGGTGGATATTAATTGGTTTAGAGGTACCTGGGTTATACCTCTTATACCTCCCAAGCACAGTAAAAGTCCTCAACAATTTTACTCTCTATATGGAGCAGTTCATATAACTAAATATCTCCATTTCAAAAGGGAGACTACCCGCATATATTCGAGGCATATAAATGTTCAGAGCTAACTATGTGTCAGGCAGTCGATTTGGCACAAAATATCAGGCACCACCTGCCGTCCGATTCACACCGCATGCGGTTATCCCCAAGATCCTCACGCCCTACATGCTATGCTCATTTTTTTTGCATTAAGTAGATCGTAAATCAGAGCAATAGTTTATGAAAGAAAAGTTGAAAGTAACCTAAAGACTTTATACATGTGGACAGAGAGGATAAGATAGTCTGACGTTCATGTAGTTTTTTCTCTATGTTTCTATGTTTTTATTTACTTAGGTAAATGTCATAGTGCATGTTGTTTCCCAGTCAAGTCGATACCCGTCCCTGCTTCACTAGGGCAACCACGGCATGTGTCCACGACATGCCCCATCATGTCGCGGGATCTCCTCCTAATTGGGCCCATCACTTCCATGAGTTGTCATCATTCATCAAGCCCTATCGCCAGCCGCCACCATGGGTCTCCATCATCCAACCCCAAATACCACTTCACGTTCAGATCTGAGTTAGCAGTGACGTTGCTGCAGCTGGTAGTTAGGCATGCCAACATGAAAATATTCGTGTCATCACTACTATAGAATAGCCTATTGATGCCCGTTGGGAACCGGCCTTAGGTGCCGAATTTCCCAACCGGCACTCTGGAGGCGGCACTGATGACTGGGGAATCGAAAGGCACCGGTTTAGGAACCAACACCATTGAGGTTTCAGGATTGAAAAAAAAAGATCGGCTCGAATGCATCGATAAGTTATGTGGACATTGATTTACCAAGACATGCATCATGACAACACTAAACAACTGATATTTGATAATGGAATTCAACCCTTAATTAGCTACTAACATCTGGGTCCTGACTAAAGGAGATCTATTTATTAACCTAGCTAGCACAATGGCCATCTTGGGAGCTGGCCAAACCATCGGATTATTCCCATATGCATACAGTATGTCATTGTGACCTCGGCTACAGTGCAACACCCCCTTTTTATTTGGACGCATATGTTCAACCTATTTGTGAGGTTAGTCATTCCCAAATTAATTGAGGAATGACTAACCTCACCAATCTTGTCATCCATTAATCTCCTCGACATGGAAGATGGCAACATAGAAAACACAATATTTATTAACATACCTCAGTAGAAGACTACATTTTTGGGGCTATATACGACTGCTCTTCGGTAATCAACATAGCACACCAGCTGCTATGCCATGGACAAACTACCAACCTCCCTTCAAATATGTGTGCTACACCACCGTTATTGTGATGTATGTGGTGCCTCCAGTTCAAGAGTTCGAATACTAACTCAATCCTCACCATTATTATAAATCCACATACATCCGTAACTTGTTAGCACTAATATATTACATTCCAACAGTTTCATTGGTTTTATGCTAGCTATACAATACTTCCTAGAAGTATAGTTGGCTATAGCGTTTAACTGAGAAGCTTCTCTCAGGGGAAATTATTCATACAACTAAGAATGCAAATTATGTGAAACGATATGTTGCTGTAGCATTGTTAGAGGTTCATATATATAACCACTACGCATAATCAAGTATGTTCTGAATGATATATGTTATATGAAACCGTCTTGTTTAATTTCCATGGCAAAGGAACCTAAAGAACTCATCAAGACTATATCACAAGCTATGTTTTCATCAATTGATCATGCATGCCCCGAAATACTCCACAATTCTCCATGTGCGGCAATGATTTTATACCCATCAAGTGTTTCATGGGCACAGTAAACAGCTAGCCCTGATCGGTTGACTGGTTATAGAAGAGTGATTTTCATGTGGGCCTGATTACAATTATGTTATGTGCAATCTCAAACAAGAAGAAACATTGAGACATCTTTTCTTGTGCGCAACTCTTCTGTGATTTTGTTTTCCCAATAAGAATGATAAATGTTTTATTTAGGAAGCTATTGAAGATTTCAAAGTCAAGCAAAAATTAAGTCCCATTATACAAGGAGATAATAATTGGAACGGCCTGGAGTATTTGGATTATGAGAAACATAAACCCACTTTCTCAACTTGTAGAGATCGTTTCAGATTTGAGTTTGCCGTGGTTATCCATAGGGCAAAAGAAAGTTATTTCCACCTCATTACACAACGGATGAAATACATGTAATACAAACAATCTGTGTACATTGTAAAACAATATATTTATATATATGTGCATGGTAGGAAACTTCCCTACGGCATTTTTTTTTCCAAAAAATGATTTTATATTCAAACATATCACTTAAATGGGCGCCCTTCATTTTCTAATTTTCACTACGAGAAAAAGGGTTTTCTCATGGTGGCACCCTAATTTTTTTTACTAGCGGCCAAAATCTAACTCCGCTTGCGAAAATATAATGAGGGGTAGGGGTTAAGGGCTGCCAGCGCTGATGATCACCAAGGTCCACTTGCAAAAATATAGTTATTTTTGTAGGCGGACCTCTTAAGTGACTGCTGTGAAAAATTGATTTTCGCTAGCGGCCGGTAGAGAGGACCATCAGGAAAAAAATCACCATATTAAAGGGGAGTCCGTGCCACAACCCTATCTAAGTCCCCTTTCCTCCCTCACCATTTCTTCCTCCCTCTCCCTTCTTCTGCCTCCTTCCCCATTGGCGCCGCTCGGAGCTTGGGCTCCTCCTCCTTCCCCACGGGTGGGCCCGTCTCCTCCTTTCACATGGGCGGCAGCGTCCACGAGAAAAGCTTGGGTGACCCCATTCCCCACAGGCACGCCCTCCATCACCCTTCCCCACGGTGGCGGCGTCCACAGGCAGCAACGGAGATTGGGCGACTCCGTTCAGCGGCGATGGATCCGGCGGCCGCAACTCTGTTCGGAGGCAGATCCGGTAGCGGCGACCCCGTTCAGAGGCGGATCCGGAGGCGGCAACCCCGTTTGGCAGCGGATCCATTGGCAGCCACCCTGTTTGAAGGTGGATCTGGTGGCGGAGACTCCGAGGGCATCGATTCCCATGGATGGGGAGCTGACCTCTACCCTCCCTCCCTCTGGCTTGGACCGATCCGCGCTCATGGAAGATGGATACGGTGACGGCGAGGCTAACAAGGATGGACATGGCGACGGTCGTGCATGCCTTGCTCCGGGACCTTTGGCATAGCTCAACAAGCAGGCCAAGACCGGTGTTGGAGCCTGGCGTCATCATCGTGGTTTCGAGCACAGATCTGGATCCTGATTTTCAATTTTCTTTTTGCTCCAAAAATGTTTTCGCTGGCGGTTCTCCTAGATGCCGCCAACAAACATACTATTTTTGCTAGTGGCTGTCTTAGCATGCTGTTTGTCAAACTCGATTTGCACTGGCGGCCGGTCGGCCACTAGTTAAAATGCATTTATTTCACTAGCCTTAGACTGCTAGCGGCATCACTGTCCGCCAGCGAAAATACATTTTGGCCTCTAGAGAAAACCATTTTTTAGTAGATTTGGTTTGGCTCTCTTGTCCTCCTTGAGGATCTATATTGAGATTTAAGAAACCTTGATACGGATGTGTTGTGTGGAAACAATCTACCTCATATCGAGGCCAAGTGACATGAGATAACTACATAAGAAAGCTCTCCTGTTTTAGCTAAGTTCTATACATGTTTAGTACTCAAGTTCTCTAATTCCTCTTATGGATATTTGTGAGTTGAGATATATCATAGAAAATAAACAATGGATGTTCTGCCCATGCTTTACTTGCTCCCTGTGCACAAACATCCCTTTCAAGATGGTTGGCGGCCACGAATTACACCAAAATGAATACGTGGATGTAAATTAACCACGATTACGAGTATTACCTCCATAACATCTAGTAACACTAAAATGGTGTACATGTATTGTTGGAGCGAAGCAATGCTGTGATAACAATCGCAAAGTGAAGACGGGCCAAAAGCTATACCAGACGGGCCAAAAGCTGAACAGTACAGTACATTGGCCACACATAGTGTTGGCCACACCTGTCGGTTTCATGGTTAATGTTGAGGGGGGGCTATGTCAAACGGTTCATTTTTATTTTTGTTATTTTTTCTCAAAAAATATTTTCTGATTTTTTCTATGGTACATGTACTATAGAAATGGTAGGTATGAACTGAAGGGCACGCTATTCTAGAGTGTGTGTACCATCAATGATATGTAAGACCACCCATGAATGGATGCTTTTTCCTTGGCATCCATCCTACTTTGCTACTCCCTCCGTTTCACAATATAAGTCATTCTAGGATTGCCCACATTCTTATAGATACTAATGAATCTAGCCACATATATGTCCAGATTCATTAACATCTATATGAATGTGGGCAATGCTAGAATGACTTATATTATGAAACGGAGGAAATAATTCATTTTCTAAGCTTCCTGCTATTCCAATCTGGTAATTATTAATTACTATATATAAATAAAAGATTGGCACGCATTCTTATCTAGTCAGTTTCTCTTCATTACCTTTTTCATCCTTTTGACATTTATTATACCCCTTTATTGTCATAAAGGGGTAAAGACAAAGAAAAAGTAACTTTTTTTGTTATTGCTTGTTTCTCATAAGGAGATAAAGATGGACACAACTAAAACTCTTTCGTCCAAATCTCACCCAGGTAGCCAATATATATTTAGAGGGGAACCAGATTTGCCCTGTGAGAGCTAGAGCAATCAGATCATCCTCATTGTATCCTCTACTCATGGATGTAAGCTCTTGTGACTCTTCACCTTTTGAATCTTGAGTTTTTCTTCTAGCCAAATCTTGAGCTAATCCCTTGCGAGATACTGTATGTTTTTAATCCCTTGGGAGAACTTTTGTATGTGCTCATAATCTCTTAGATGTTCCTTATTGATGTATTCCAGTACACTTCTATTTTTTATGCACTTGGGTTTGTATTTGTTCATCATGTTGATGGTTTTTTTTTTCTGAAGTTATAGACTGTTCCAATTGATTTTTTTTTCTGAAGAGAAGAAATTATCTTTGTTGCTGTTCAAGAGATCTTCCAAATAATATATAGTTTTTTCGTTCTTCATTATGCCAATAAATTTTTAGTTGCTCTTTCCATGTTGATATATTTCAACCCATATCCTATTTTGTTGTACATAGATCTAGATCTATTTTTTTTCAATCCATGTGATACTTTGGAGTAATTGATTTCTCCCATGACAGTAATTTTTTTTGTTGAAGATAAATAATTATCCTTCTGTCCGTTTAGGAGTCTTTCGGATAATGGCTAGCTTTTTTCTACGTGATTTCCATAATTTCTAAGTTTCCCCTTTTATGCTTACATATACTCTTACCTATATCTATTCTTTATGTACTTCGACATGGATCTAGATCTATTATTATTTTTGTTGATGGACCATTGGTCTGATAATTTGGAATGGGTCATTTCAGGACAAGAACTTTATGTTTAGGATATATAAATAATTTTGCGTGATTGTATAGTAGATATTTCAAATCATAGTTCTTTTTGTTCTTCACTGTGTTTATAATTAGTTACCTGTTCTTAATTTATCATGGTGATGTATTTTTATCTAGATCTATTCTTTTCTGTTGATGGTCATTTGAAAGTGACATTTTAGAATAATTGGCTTTCTTTCATGAGCATTCATACTATTTTTGTTTGCAAACCGTCAAAAGATAACCCAAATAATAACTAGTTCAGTTGTTCTTCAATTATCCTCCATTTTTTAGATGAAGAAATGGCTGAGGCCTCTAGTTGATTGTCTGACATGTGAATAAATATCTCATAATCTACCATCCAAATACAGATCAGATAAAAACAATATGATTTCAATGTGGTGAATCTCCTGAATTTTGTATATATGTACTTACTTTTACAGGTCTAAACAATCATGTATTATTCCAGGGCAGAACACTAATGTGTGTAATACCAAACTTTAGAAAAAAAAATATTCATGTGTCTTTTGTTCAAGACCAAAAATATGAAGCATTTCTATTGTCTTTTATAGAGTAGTTAAGTAAGAAGTGAGCACAAATCTTCGTACTGCAGATTGGTTACAATATTGAGCAAATGAGCATATTTGGCTTACTTAGCATATTATACTATTTACACTATGTGCATATCTCATGTACGTATGCAATCGGCGGGAAACAATTATAGAACTCAATAAGAAAATGGCTTGTACTTGCTTTCTTTCACAGTACTTTCCTATTTAAAGTTGGTATCAACGTAATTACTACTCCCTCCATTCCAAATTGATCTTATAGGTACATAAAGACCAAGAAAAGCTAATAACTCTCTCATACTATATTTACTCTAGCAACAAACTCAATGCATGCACCATCCCCAATATTTTCTAGCCAATAGCAAATCAAGATATTGCATGTGGGTTATAAATACTTGTGTGCATAGATGCATGTATCAATGTCCATTTACTCCACTGCACAAATAACGAATAGACTCTAATAAATGAACACAAATATGTAGATCATTTAGGAATAACCTAAAAAAAACTATATGTAGATCAATTTGGAATGGAGGGAGTATATGATATATAAATGAAATCTTTTTTTTTTTGCTATAGCATGGTTCAGACATCAATTACTGATGCATTATTTGGAATTGCTGCCCGTACCATGATATCCACAAAAACTTCTTAGTACTTCTATTCAGAAGTGTGAATAATACAAAGCTTTGCACTAATTTATTTCTCTAACATATAATAAGTCACTGAAGTTGTTGTGCAGTGAAATGGAGGGTACACCAAACAAATCAGTTCAAAGCTTCGCTGGCTCGAGAACTGAGAAATCTACCGGGTCTAGTCATCATAGAGAAGCAGAGCAAAATGACAGTTTTACAAGAAGGGAATATACTTGTGCTGATTTTATTGAAGCACTTCGCTTGATTGATCAGGTACTTCTTTTTGAAACAAGCATAAGTTTTTTTTTCATGTACTTTTCTTGAACTAAGATAATTTACTATATTTTTAAGATATATCATCAGTACATTCTATCAGATACTCTATTAAAAAAATCTCATACGTCTTTGTGTTTTCATACTACACTGCATTAATTATTGGCATTTCGTCCTTCAGATCTACTTTACATATAATAAGAAGAAACATATTTCAACCAAAAATTCATTATGTGATTTGATTAGTTACATATACTCAAGTTTAACTAAGCTAATGATTAGTAAGCCCCAGCATTAAACATGTTTATACATTATTGGCAAATGCAATACAAAAATTATTATCTAGAATTGTTCGCTCTTCCTCAGGTATATGATTATTGCTTATTCTGATGAATTGGAAGCTTGCAAAACACTTTTGCATAAAAAATATTATTTGATGTGCACTTCTACGCTAGATAATAACTAACTAAAATATATATTAAGAATAATATAATCACATATATAACATCTAATGCGATGGTATGCGTAGCAGGGCTGTCCCTAACAATTTGAGGGCCTTCTGTAAAATATAAAATGAGTATTTATCTTTAGAAAATAGTAATTGCATAATTGATCAAGGCTATATATTATTTATAATACATTAGGATGGGTCTATATTACCACTGATTTTTGCTTTGCCTTCCAACTATGCTTGGAAAGCTAGCAACAGTCTGATAATCTTTTCTTTAGCTATGTCTTGATATCAAACAAACAAGAATTGTTCACACCCAATGACAACTAGAGCCATGTCAACAAGATCAACCATGTACATATGTAGTGGCGTTCCAACTAACTAGAAGAAGAATCATTGCAACAATTCAGTTTTTTCTTACTAAATGGAAAAATGGAATCTTATTTTCTAGAATGAGCGTTCACATAGCCATCACAAAGTAAAGTTATTTGATATAGTTATGATTACCATCAAACAATTGTCGTGGTTGAGAAGAAAACAACACGTTCTAGCCAATTTAGTGAAACAAAAAGGTTAAATTTTTGAAAAAATTGAATCAAGAGATTCTAAATATAGCGAAACATATTGATTTAAGTTGAAACACATAAATTTTTGGGGCCCTAGCTATATGGTTGTACACCTCAGACGTGCCCAGGGATGGGCCTGATGTGTAGTCTAACTTAATTTGGGGCAACGACAGTCCATTCTGCATATATACCCTTGTTCCGAAAAAGTTTCATGTTATCCATCTTTGAAGAATTTGCTTCTGATATGCTATTTATGTGTTTCTTCATAGGAGGCATTCAAGTGTAGCATTGTTCTGAATGACTTCTCCATGCGAGCAAACATCACTGAACCATCTTACCGCACAGTGAAATTAGATGGTATCTGCTCAACCTTTGTTTCATCAGTTTTAGCTGGTGGATATACCTACACAGGTGAGGTTGCTACCACTGATGGAGATGCAAAGGAAAATGCAGCCCGTGTGGCGATCAAGTCAATCCTTGGTAAGTGATATCCTTAATCATTTTATGACCAATATATGACAAATTCAAATGCTTCAGAATTTGGAAATTTTAGCTTTAGCACTACCTATGGCTCTAATAATATTATAATTACCTCAACATATATATCACAAACTCAACAGTAGATATTATTGCAGTTACTAGAAGCAACCACATGTTGGAGAGCATCAGGTCAAACAAACCAACAGGAACAACAATACAAGGAGAGCAGTCAAGCCAGCAGACAAGTGCCCATCCTGCAGTAATTTTCACCCCACCTGCTAGTAATAACATCCCTTGTGCTCCCCACCATCACTATATGCTGCATGCGCCATTTGCTCCTCTTGAACAGATGCAGTGGCGCCATCCTGGTACTCCACAGATGGTGCCGGTTTTTCCTCATGAACAGATACAGTGGCGCCATCCTACCCCAGTACATATGCCATTTCATCCCCATGAACAGATGCAATGCCGCCAATCCCCTGCACCAATGCCGTTTCTTCCCCGTGAACAGATGCAATGGCGCCATCCCGCTGCACCAATGCCAACATTTCCTCCCCATGAACAGATGCAATGGCATAATCCTGTTGCACAGATGGCATATCTTCCACCTGAACAGATGCAACGGAATGTTCCAATTGTACACACACCATCTGAAATGATGCAAATGTGGCAGCTTCCTCAATCAATATCCAGCTCTAATCCTGTGCTGCAAAATGGGCTTTACTCGAATACAGGTGGCGATGATGACATGGTAGTAGAGGTTGGTTCCGCTGAGGAGACTATGACTTTGAGTGGTACTAAGCGCAAAATGGACCAAACTGAAGAGGCAGAGGGCAAGCAGGCAAAGATCTCCAAGTAGCATCAATTTATCAAGTATCTACTTCTTGAGGTATCTATTTATTCATTTTATTTATTTCTATGAAGTGAGGTATGTTGTTTTAGTTTACACTGTTAAAATTTATTTGTATTAATACTCAAAGAGAAGGATATAGTTAGGTTATAACTGAAGTTTTTTTTTGTGTGTGTGTGTGTATGTTTGTGTGTGTGTGTGTGTGTGTTTGTGTGTCTCTGTGTGTGTGTGTGTTTTTTTTTTGATATGTGATTTTGTGTGTCTGTGTGTGATTCTTTCATATGTGACTTTCTGAAATATTCTCTTTTCGAAAAGTACAGTTTGTTTAATTCAAAAATGGATTGATTTTTACAGGAACCAATTGTGATGAGCATTCTCTGCACCATATCGATGATCCAGATATGATTCCCCGTGTTGGAGACTTGGAGTGGTACTGTTCATCTTAAATTTGGTCTCTCTGCAAACATTAAGTTTATGGAAATGTAGAAGACTTTAAGCTGTTTCTTTAGTGAGGCTAGCAAAACTATCATAAACCATATGCTCCTGTAAGATCAGCTGTTGACAAGTACCGTTTATCATTTGAATATTTGTGTGCAACCTCTTATATAGCAGCCTTTGGATTTTGTGGTATCGGCGATTAATTTGTTAAGTGATGGTAACTTCGTTTTAGGAATCACTTGGGTTATATTGTTCTCCGTGGAAGTCAAAAATCCTAAATTTGACGTCCATGCTTGCATTGTTAGGTATTTGCGTATATACTACTCTCTCTGTTCTATATTATAAGTCGTTTGAATTTTTTAAGTTTGATCAAATTTATAGAAAAATAAAGTAATATGTTCAACAAAAAAAATATTATCAAAATATATTCAAACGTTAGATTTAATGAAACTAATTTCGTATTTTAGATGCCATTAAATTTTTCTATAAATTAGGTCAAACTTAACAAAGTTTGACTAGAAAAAAAATCAAACAACTTATAATATGAAACGAAGGGAGTATATATTATTTTCCTTGAAAAAGGTAGAAAATTAGGATACAATCGTCCCAAATGCTACATACAACTGTTTTTCGATTACATGAAAGAAGCAAACGTACACATATCACTACACATACATATGCTTCTAAACACATAATTAAAATAACGGATAACAGCGGCAACTTAGCCTTAATAAAATCTTATTACATGTAAACATATATGAGTAATTTTCGTATACACCCGGTTTTAAATTTTGATAGATCTACTACCTCCGTCGTAAAAGAACCCAACCTCGTAGCTATGTATTCGGCCGTCCACCCTAAAAAAACAAACTTCAGGGAAAAAAAACAATGGAGGGAGTAGTATTTTGCTCATGTTGCAATCGATTCAGCTCTAACAGTCTAACATATGTGCATGCGTGCTTAAATCTTAATGAGTCCTGGTGGGTTGAAGAATATGTTCCCAAACACATGGTTGCATATTCATGACGGATAATTCAGTTTCAAGAGTACTCATCGTTCAATTTTTTGCATTACTGAATCAATTTTGTATCGGACTGAACGCGTGCTTCATCCACACAGGAGTATATATAGGACTATAGGAGTGTCCTAGCGTAGTTTTAGTTGTTTTTTTCTGTTTAATCAGTTGCTGTAGCAGCTGAGATCCGATCGTGGGATGGCGTGATCTTTGTGAATCAAAGCGACAGTTTAGGCGGTAGTACTGTTGTGTCTAACAAAACCCTGGTTCAGATATAAATAGTAAGAATAGAACCGAAGAAAAGCTGCCTTACGCATCACAAAACTCTATTTTGTGCGTTGTTCTTCAGTTTCGTCAGGTTACTTACTGTAGCCATTCGAAAATTTCGGAGCAGAGCCATAGAATGAATGGCAGAGCTGAGTGATTTAGGTTTTAGCCACAAAACACGACAATCGGTATCAGAGCGGTTTATAATCGCTGAATCCTGATTCCATGCCAACTGACGAGGGAAATTGGTACACCCGCCGCCACGGCGAGGAAGCGGTGGTGGAAGCGGCAGCTGGAGCACTGGAAGCGATGGGTAGCTTGGTGATGCAGCTAGCCGTTAAAGCTATTTGCTAAATGTGAGCTCAGCAAGACGAGATCATGACCATAATATATCCAAATCTTGGGGACGGGATTTATTTTAAGAGGATAGAATTGTAAGATATAGGTCCACTTTAATTTCCTTAACAATAGGTCCAATCTGATTTATATCCCTCAACCACGATACCAGATATCAAGATCCCGGACAATTAAAACCGGTGCAATTTTACCCTTTCTACTGTTTTGAGGGTGGGTTTTGCTGACGGCGCTTCAGGCAGAAGGCGCCGAACAGCACGCCGGTTGGGAGGAGGCGCGGAACCCCCACCATGTCATCCTCTCTTTCCCATCTTCCTCCTTCCCTCTCTCTTCTCCTCACTCTCGCCACCAAACAAGTCGTCAGCCGCCATGTCATCCTCTCTTTCCCATCTTCCTCCTTTCCTCTCTCTTCTCCTCACTCTCTGGCCACCAAACACGTCGTCAGCCACCAGCAACGCAGCCTGTCATGACAACTTCTCTGTTTCGCTTGCTCCTCCGCATCCAAGCCATGTCTCATTTTGCGTTGCGCTCTTCGGTGCCATAGCCAGCAGCATAGCTCGAAGATTCACTGCGGCGGTAGCTCCATCCACCTCCACAGTGCGCCAACCACCGAGGAAAACGGGAACTACAACCGCCATAGCAGCAGCGATGCCTCGTACCCTCCCGCTCGCTAGGATCAAGGAGGTCGATTCAACGTTGACACCCAAGCAAGTGATTGCATGGTGACGTGCTAGAGAAGAAGGCAGAGAAGAGGAAAAAGAGCAGCGAACAAGCGCCACATTGCCTTGTCGTGTTTTGCCCATGCATCCAGCCACAAGGAAAGGAAGGAAGCAGCAGCATTGCGCTCGCCACTGTCCCTCTCTTGGTGCCCCTCCTTGCCACTATTTCCACAACTATCATCATCTCAACTCCTCACATTAGATAGATATCATATTCATGGAATATGATTCACTTTCAAGATGCCTTGATGGTAAAATAGTAGACACGCGAGACTCAAAATCTCGTGCTAAAGAGCGCGGAGGTTCGAGTCCTCTTCAAGGCATAATACGGAGAATGCGCATTCAATGAGCATTCCCCGTAGAAGTATTCCGGAAATCTGCGCCTGGCGCTCTCCTCTATCTTCTGAGGTCCTTAACCACTTCCCTGAGAAAAGGAGACAGTAAAAGCCAAAATAGACTAAATATAGCCTGAACGATCCTAAAAATCCCTCGAAGGAGATAATATAATAAAGAACCCAAAGCAGACGGTATTCACCGGCTAGGGGATTCGTCGAGTGGCCTGACTATACGGATCTGGATCGTAGGCCACCACCACATCCGGTCCGTCCCCCCTCGTTTCGAACACACCGATATCTGCCTTCGCATTCCACTGGATTTCTCAAGATACAGTTGATCGGGCCTCTCCATCTCCATGGATATCGCTGGCGTGCTGGGGCCTGGGGGCCTGTGTCCTTTCCACTACCTTTGTCCCAAAGCCCCCGCCTCGCCCCCCCCCCCTCCCCCCTCTAGCTCCGACCGCCCTATCATTGCCAAGAGGAAATATGGGGAGAGAGGAGTAGAGAAGGAAGGAGTCACTGACATGTGACCTCGCATGCTGACTAAGCCGGTTGGACCAGGTCAACAAGCCATGTTAACGAAAATCACTTTCAAAACCATCGAAGGAGCCATTTTAAGCTGATTTTAATTATTAGTTAGGAGGTTAAGAAATCTCGTATTGCGGTCGAAGGATACAAGTCAAATTGAAACTATATTTTGAGGGAGTTAAGTAGACTTATTCCTCCATAGATCTAATGGTCAGTTTCGGTACACATTCTGCCTTCTCCTTTAGGCAAAGTTATATCTCTCTTATTAATTTCTGCCAAAATAAATGCACGGTCAGTTTCTTCTTATTTTTTTTGTATTCTCTGCGTGACTACTTCAGCTTGAATTCTTCAAGGCAAGGTCATCAGTGATCATGATCGACCATATGCTGCAGTGCTGCAATCCTCAGCATCAATGCCAGTTTAATTGTCAGAGGTGTGTTCCATATGCTACATGCTGTGAAAGTTGGCGTGTCCTAGTAGCTTAGGGAAAGAACCAAAAGCTAGCCATCGCGCAGGAACAAAGGTACATCGTGCATATGTACTTAAGCTTTTGCTGCTTATCTAATTCCTTATCCTGAACAACCGGACTGTCTCTCCACTGATTCGCGCCAGATCAGCACGTATGTATGCATGCGCTATTACGTGATGTTTAGGGAAGAATCGCAGTTTAATTAATTTCTTAATTAATTCTCGCTTTTGAGGCAGCAGCATGTGATTAATCCCACATACGCGAGGATCACACGCTGAGCAAGAGCAGCATAGTGCGAGAGATCGAATGGATTCCAAGAAGACGACGACGCAGAGCGAGCCGAACGATGGGGTGCAGGCGCCGCATCGTCCCGAGCTGCTCATGGCCGCCCGCCACGGCGATCGCGACCGGCTGAAACGTCTTCTTGGCACGGTGTCGCCGCCGGTGGCATTGCCGGTTGGGGAGGTCGTCCTCCATGTCGAGGACGTTGAAACCGTCGGTGTGGGTGTCGACGACGACGACGACGCCGAGCCTACAGCTGCGGTGGTAACATCGGCGGAGGCGGTCACCGTCGCGCTGGACTCCGTCCTCCACGTGGTGGCGTCCAGCGGCGACGAGCCCGCGTTCCTGGAGAGCGCGACGGCGGTCCACGCCAGGGCCAGCCACCTCCTCGACGCCGGCAACGGGAAGGGCGACACGCCGCTGCACTGCGCCGCCAGGGCCGGCATGGTCAGGATGGTCTCCCATCTCCTGGACCTGGCGAGGAGGGGCGGCGGCGGCGGCGTCGCGGGCGACGCGGCGGCGAGGGCGTTCGCGAGGAGGCGGAACAGCAAGGGAGAGACAGCGCTCCACGAGGCCGTCCGTCTGGGCAGCAAGGCGATGGTGGAGGCGCTGATGTCCGCCGACCCTGAGCTCGCCCGCGTCGTGGCGGCCGACGGCGGCTCGCCGTTGTACCTGGCCGTCTCGCTGGGGCGCCGCGACGACATTGCACGGCTGCTGCATGAGCACGACAGGGGGCTCTCGTACGCTGGACCGGACGGGAATAACGCCTTGCACGCCGCTGTTCAGAAAGGCAAAGGTAATTAACTGTTCTTTTTTTTTCTTATTTATCAGTCATTTTTTCAACTCTAGATCTATATTTAATAATTATTAGTACTTCTTGCATCCACAAACATAAGTGACTTTGACCCTTTCATATAGTTTCCACAAACACCTCACTTGTGTCCATTGAATCCATCAACATGTCACTTTCTTTTTACTTCATTCCTGTTAAATATGGCAAAAGTACAACAAGAATCACCTCGGTTGTATTATGTTTCCTAGCTTAGTTTTTGCTAAAATTGGCATATAATCCCTTATATTTGTGGATGGAGGGGTACTTATGTTCTTGTTGTGAAACAAAATGACGGACTACCTTCCTAGGCAGCTATATCCTAAACTTGATTAATAGTTATGAAAAAAATAAGGTCAGAAGGAATAATCTTCATATTTAAAAATACTTTTATTTTCATCAATACCAATACAAAACTGAAAACATAATATAGATGAACAAAAAGTGCTTTATAGATTATTTTAGAAAATAAAATAGAAGTAAAACTAATTGTTGCAGTAAATATCTGTAGTGAAGTTGCAGATTGTATATCGTGCAAGTTTAACGTATACTCCCTCCATTCCATGATAGTGCACAACCACTTTTATTAGATATTTTATAATATAAGGCATGTATGCAAGCATGCAATTAAAAGCAAGGCTAATAATACAGCCGACCTGTTAGTTATAAGGTTCTTTATAACTTTCTCTCAGCCTACTCGTATAATAGTTAGCTCTTTAAAATTAATACAGGGCCCACTTGTCTCTCTCACAGCGTTTCTTAGTTTTTTGTTTAAGCCGGCTGTAAGTTTACAGCTCGCTTCTCCTTTCTCTCCTCTCTTCTCTCCTACACGTCATCATTTAGTCGGCTTATAGCCTACTATTATACTTGCTCTAACTATGGCATCTTCTCCATTAAATTATTACTTTTTTAAATCCTCCACTCTCATGTTATCTAATCCAATAAGGATGCATGCAATATACTTATTAGGATAATCCAAACTACAAGACGATAATAATTATTTCTTGGTCTTTGGGTTAAGGGTGGTTGTGCCATATATTTTGGAATGAATGGAGTATATATATATATATATATATATATATATATATATATATATATATATATATATATATATATATATATATATATATATATATATATATATATATATATATATATATATGCTGTGCAATTTAAGAAACAAAAACACAAGATTTAGTTAGGTAAATTAACCTCAAAAGTGGATACGAAATTGAATAAGAGATTTGACCTAGCTTTTGACAGAAAACCTGGCCCAAAAACATCAAAACGTACAATTAATTGGGAGAAATCAGCGAAGAACTCACACGGAGAACAAAGAAACTAACCACTTATGGCGGCACTATCACAAGGCATCCTTACGGATCTTAAAAAAAAGTAGCAATGACTTTGTTTGAACAAACATCAACACGAACTGTTTAATAGTTTCACATTGGTTATAAAAGGGCAAGGGGCCTAATATATAAGTGGGAGAGCCCCTCACCTTAATGCCTAGCTTTTGAGGTGTGAAAGATCCTTTACGATTCTATAATTGGTATCAAAGCCTGGCTAGTTCAGTATCTCTGGCTCGAGGGACATAGTGTGTAAAGGCCTGATGGACCGTGGGTGCCTGTAGGGCCCGTATACCTGAGGAGCCGTGTGGAAACGGTGAAGGGGCGGTGAAGGGCTGAGGGATACCAATGTGTAAAGGGAGAGATTGTTGAATAGTCCCACATTAGTTGTGGAAGGGCAAGAGATCTAATATAAGTGGGGGAGCCCCTCACCTCAATGGCTAGCTTTTGGGTGGGAAAGATCCTTTATGATCCTACACGAACAACCAAATCGACCAAAGAAACATTGGTTTGGGTCTTATAGACGGAGCTTCCATGGAGAATAGCGTCCAAGATGCGTATAATGACTATCTGAACAATGGAACTAGCTAGGTTTTCACCTGAAGAATAGAGGAGAGTGAAAACAATGATGCCTTCATGAAGGATAACTGTGCCCACGGGCATTGACATCATCGGCATTAGTCAAAGACCATGCAAGACTTTCGTTAGGCTCCCACTCCCTGCCAACTATGAAGTCCCAAGCCACCACAGCACTACCGAGACAAAAGCAGAAGAGGGTTATCGTTGCTAAGCTTTCCACCCAAACAAGCAGATCCGACTCCTCCTCAACATACAAACTCATGGACGTGGTGAGGGAGCCTTATGCACCACCTCTCCACCAAAACCAAACGCCTAACTAGTTGTCATAAGAACCTTCAAAGCCTAATGGCCACTCATTCTCCACAAAGTAAAACCCATCCAATCGAACCAACATCTTACCCCTTGTAATGGAACTCCCTGCGACCGGAGTCTGGAAATAGATCCGACAAAAGAGGGGGAGGAGCTCTAGGCAACGAGAGAAGAACCAGCCGGTCGGAGGGGATCCCTCACCGTCGACCAGAGAACACCATCCACACCATTGTCCGCTTTCCGGCGAACAATCTGCATCGGCGCTTACCCCTCTTCAGCAGTCTATCCTGCTTATTTGGGCACTAAATTCATCCCAATGTCTGGTCTCTCCATGCGTCAACCCCACTGGCAACAACTGCACTTATACTAGCTACCTGCACTGACACCACCTTACCGGCCTTCGTACCTGCAGCTCCACCTTTGACACCATCTCGGCCACAACAACTTCGCTAACCAGCGGTATCGATGTCAATACACACCTTGTCCACCACCCCTTGCCAAATCTATTTGAGGGGAGGGTGCATTTGGCCTCGAAGAGGCTGATCTGGCTGCCTCTCCACCTCTATCCATTGAATCCACCTTGATCGCTGCCTCCGGTCATCGCTTCCTTCTTCACCACCTTCGTCCCATCTGCCTTCAACTTTCTTCATGGTCATGTGGCAGCGGCGAGACGGAAGAAGGGCCGGGGAGTGAGAATGGTGGCGGGCGGTGGCTAGGGTTTCCCAGTCTGCCTGTGTCATACATGTTTGGAACAACACCGACATATAGTGTTCCTTTGCCAGCATTTTGGTAACAAAGTTATAAGGGCCTGTTTGGTAGACCTTCAACTCCTAAATTTAGCTCTAGGAGCTGTGTCTGGAGTAGAGTTATGGAGCTGCCTAGCTAAACACAGCTTCACCTCTCTAGTTCATTTTGTGAGGAGTAAAGTCCATCACCGGTCCCTAAACTTGTACCCCTGTGTCATCCCAGTCCCTAAACTCGCAAATCGACCGTTTAGGTCCTCAAACTTGTTCAACTGTGTCATCATGGTCCCTAAATTTGCAGATCACTCATTTAGGTCCTCCAACTTTTTCAGTTGTGTCACCCCGGTCCCTAAACTTGGATTTAAATATCATCTGGGTTAAATATAACGGTTTAAAGACTTTATATTTAAAAATAATTCATAACATTTTCATGTGAACTGTAATAAAGACAAACTTTATATCAAACTTGTAGCCCTCGACCCGATCTACAACTTTGTAATTGAATTTTTTTATTGTAAGTCATTTTTTGTCCCAAAATGTAATTTTAAAATTAAAATTTCAAAATCTATAAACATGCAATAATATTTTGGGACCCTAAATAGTTTTAATTCAAAAAATTTTCAACTACAAAGTTGTAGGTCGCGTCGAGGGCTACAATTTTGATATAAAATTTGTCTTCATTAGAGTTCACATGAAAAAGTTATGAATTATTTTTTGATATAAAGTTTTTAGACCGTCCTGTTTAGGGACCGGGGTGACACAACTGAACAAGTTGGAGGACCTAAACGAGTGATATGCAAGTTTAGGGACTGAGATGACACAGTCGAACAACTTTGAGGACCTGAACGGTCAATTTGCGAGTTTAGGGACCGGGATGACACAGCGGTACAAGTTTAGGGACCGGTGATGGACTTTACTCTTTTGTGAGAGCGCTACACCCAACTGCACTCACATTTTAGGTGAAACTAAAACTATTGAGTAATGCTCCGGTGCAATCTACTTGCAGTATTCTACTCCAAGTAGAATTAATCTTGACCGTTTATTTTAAAGGGCAGGTAAGTAATCTCCTAATATTGTTTAGGGGTAATTTTGGCATGGGATGTTTTCTTCTGTTCGCATCGTATCAGGTCCGAACTCCGTTGCACGCAGTCACCTCGCTATTCCTCCCCCGGCCTCGCCGCCTTGTCCGCCCCCTCCGTCGCCATCCGTATTCCCCGCCGTCGCCGCCTTGTCCGCTTCCTCAGTCGCATCGTCCGTCTGGGAGCGGACGAGTGTGGTGGCGTCCGAGCGAGCGACAATCTTGAGCAAGAGTTCTGGCGGTAGTAAAAACTCCGACCTGGGCTTCGGCGGTAGCGTCACGCACGCACGCAATGTCATTTGCTTGGCGGCGGCGTCTCGGCTCATTCGTCTTCTTGCCGTTTCCGATCACTGTGTTGTTTCATAGATTACATGGATCGATTAAGATCTTGCACGACCAACTCCGACGAGGATGACATGGTGATCGATCTATGGATCGGAAAACAATAATACCCCTTCACGAATTATTTTTCCTGGACAAAAACACCCCTCCACATTTCTACTTCCACTAATTCTGGTAGGAGTAGAACTAAATCTTAACTCTACAATTAAATATGATAGAGGGCCTAGATTACTTTCTACTCCGAGTAGAAAGCACCGGAGTAGGACTCAAAACTGTTTAGCTGACTTGACTCCAGCTTCAGGAGAGAGAAGAGGTGTAGCTTGAGCAGTGCCAAACAGACCTGAAGATTAACAATATGTTGTTATATTTCCAGAACGATATGAGTTCAATGATTTATCGATTTCAGAGACGACGAAAATGATACTAGGATGGAACAAGGATCTCATCAAGCAAGCCGACCGGCACAGAGGGAGCACGCCTCTCCACGTCGCGGCGTCATGGGGGCACCACGACGTCATCAGCTTGCTGCTCGATGCCGACCCATCGGCGGCGTACCAGCCTGACCACGACGGCGCGTTCCCGATCCATGTCGCCGCCTACGACGGCCAGGTCAGGGCCGTCTCCATCCTGCTCGGGCTCGACAACCACCGCAAGTGCGCCGGGCTGTGCTCGGGGGAGCGCAGGCGTCGAGACCTAAGAGGCTGCGCCGAGCTCCGTGACGGCCGCGGGCGGAGCTTCCTCCACGTCGCCGTCGAGGAGCAGCGGCAGTCCGTGGTCGCGTACGCCTGCAAGCTCGGGAACCTCTCGCCGGCGGTGATGAACATGCAGGACGACGACGGCAACACGGCGCTGCACCTCGCCGTCAAGGCCGGCAACATGTGGATCTTCAACCCTCTCATGGAGAGACGCCAGGTCGAGCTCAACTTGACGAACAATAAGGGAGAAACCCCGCTTGATATTTCTTGGATCGAGAAACCAGTTGGTGTTTATTTCGGATTGGTAAGCTATATGCTTTTGCTCTTCAATTTTGTTTGAATTTGATCAGATTTCAGAAGTAATAGTACTTGCTATGATTCGTTTGAATCCAATATTTTTTCTGGCAGAATCAACGGGTCAAGATATACAAGTTGCTGAAAGATGCCAACGCCAAGCAAGGTAATCACCGATGGGATCTCTTTCTCAAAAAACACAACAAGAAGGTAGACGAGGAGGTTGAAGGGAAGAAGCTGACGGAATCCACCCAAACCATCGGCGTCGGCTCGGTGCTGATCGCCACGGTGGCGTTCGCGGCGGCGTTCGCGCCGCCGGGCGACTACGGCGACGATGGCGCGCCGAGGCTGGCCGGCCGCTACGCCTTCGACGTGTTCATCATCGCCAACACGCTGGCGTTCATCTGCGCGGGGCTGTCCGTCATCAGCCTCACGTACGCCGGGGTGGCCGCCGTCGACATGCGCACCCGCATGATCTCCTTCGTCTTCTCGGCGTCGTTCATGGCGTGCTCGGCGAGGAGCCTCGGCGTGGCGTTCGCGTTCGGGATGTACGTCGTGCTGGCCCCCGTGGCACGCACGACGGCCATCGCCGCCTGCGTCATCACGGGGCTCGCGCTGGCCGACGTCGCGTGGTTCGTCTTTGTGGTGGCCGCCGGCGAGGTGATGCTGCTCAAGAGGCTCGGGATTGCACGGGCGTGGTGGCGGCTGCCGTTCGCCATCATGGCCACCTTGCTGATGCAATTCTGGCCTTACATTGTGATTGTTGTCGTGGTGTTGTACTCCAAGATTAGGGGAGTACATTGAACTGAAGTCGAATTCTAGCTGATGTGAGTGGACGGGAGCTAAACTGGATTTTAGCTTAGGTCCGTGGTTAAGCTTACGGTTAATTATTCTGGACAATACTTCGATAGATCAGAGCATGATATATATGGTTTCTGTACCAAAGTTTGAATGCATGTTACAACGTTGCCAACATTTAACCTAACATTTTGCGATGGATATCTCAACTGTACTTCATGATCACTGGCGGTTTAAGTCTCGCCTGTGAAGACCTTTTATTTTCACTAGCCTTTGGTCCTGGCAGCTAGCATAGCCGCAAGTAAAGACTGATTTTAGCCGCTAGGGAAAACCATTGTTTTAGTAGTAAGGAGGGTCGGAGGATATGGAGAGGGGGGAGGAGGGGAGGGCGGTGGACGGAGAGGGAGGAGGAGGGGTATGGGCTGCGAACGAAGAGGGAGGAGGAGGGGGAGGGGCGACGGAGTTGTGCAAGAGAGATAACTGGAGGGGAGAGAGAGAGATGTGCGAGCGAAAGAGTCAGGAGGAAGAGAGGATAAGGCACACTCATCTCCTCATTAAAAATATATTGCTCCAACTCCGCCAGCACCTATAGTGCTCAAAGGTGCTGGTTCTATATTTTTGTTAACGAAAGAAGGTGGAAAAGGTCCATCAGTGCCGATTTAAATGAACCAGTACCTATGAGGCGATACCTAATGGTGGTAATTGTATCTATGAGCCTCTAGATGAAAGATAACACCTTCATGCCTCTGCCGACTTTCCAGCCTCGGATTCCATGCTATCTTCGCCACAGGTAGTGCCGACCAGCAGTAGCTAGCGCCTCTTCCTCATCGTCGGCATTGAGGCAGCCTAGAATGTTGTTGTTGACTTGTCTGGTCACCAGCCATGATGGGCAACGGTGGTGTGGTGAGGGGGATGGCTGAGGATGATTGGGTGACTAGGCCTAAGGTAGAAAGGGTGGAATTAGAGGGCTCACTGAGGAGGATACGCAGCAGCGCCGGCAATGGCGGAGTGGCAATACCCATGTTTAGTCACTACGAAGGTAAAATGGTGTCGCGGGGTCACTAAGAACTAGGCATAATTAGTGGTAACCTGCGGGTTCACAGGTCGACCACTCCCGTCCTAGGTGCGGCATGTCGGGCCACGACATAGGAACCCACGGGTTACCCACTTATTTGACCTATAAGTGGGTTTGCGGGTTGGTCAACTTGCATCCCTACTTCAAACTCGATAGTGGTGATGGCTAGACCAATTGAGAGTTGGAGACGGCATAACAGCGGAAGTCGGTGTGGTGGCTGCCGAGGCAGAGCTCGGCGGGAGAGGAAAAGCGGCGCGGCGCGGCGAGGGAGCAGTGGAGAAGAAGCAAGAAAATGCAGCGGGTCGGGGCTTTCTAGCTGCACGACAGCGCAAGAAGACAAAGAAGAGAGGTGGTGGCTTGGGAGAGATTTTTCTCATGGACACGGAGCCGAAGGCGCGTCGTGCGTGGCACGAAGAAGGGGACAACAGCGATTTCTTGGGTGACAGATCGGATGGCGGTGGAGTGGGGATCACTGCCTTAGAAATGATTTTTTTTGTATGAGGGTGTTAATGTCAAAATTTGGTAAACCCCGTAGTCATCATCGGCCAAGAATCAATATTGGTTTCAGAGTCCTGGAATCGGCCGATGGGAATTATCAAGTCGTCAATAGTCGGATTCTTAGTAGATTCGATTAAGGAAATTAATCTATTAAAGGAAGTTTATCCAGAAGTGATCGAGTTCAAGAAGAATGCGGCATGTTAGTTTATCTTTTAATTAGCAAGAGTCTGTTAGTTTCCTTTTATCTTTAGGAACGTGGTTCTAGTGTCCGATAAGAACTTTATGTTTTTCCTTTTATCTTTAGAAAAGTTTCTTTTTATCCAACAATGACTAATATGTACCCATGGGTATAAATATGTACACCCAGGGACATTGTAAACTATCTCTCGATCAATAAAACTACTTTCGGCGCATCACCACCCTCTTTTCTGAGGTTTTTACTTATCAACCGGTGGAACTTTGCACCTGACGCGGGTTGCATTGGCTTTCAATCTCTGGCGAAGGGGTAAGTCCTACGTTCCACCAGCTCTGACAATCGTATTGGTTACATTGGTGTTGTCTAAGGCTGGATCGTTCTTGACCTCTTAGATCGCTCTGGTTTGGTTGGTATGTTTGTCTACCTACTTATCATATATCTTAACTAATCTAGTTTGGTAGTTCGATTTACATGTATCAGCTCGGATCTGCATTAGGGTTTTCACCGATATCGGCTAAATTGCTTTGCCAGATTAAATTAGCTAAGGTATCCACCACCCTAAAAAATTAATCAAAGACATGATTGTTTAGACTTTATTCTTCTTAGCACACTTTGCGATGCACCATCCCTAGTCATGCTTAGAATCATACAGGCTAACCTGTCTTTGATTATAATAAAGGGTTTCATTGGGGTTTCAACCGATGAGTTATCTGGACGTTGCATTGGCTTACAAGGATTGCATACAAGGTGGTTTTAGCCGATTGCAACAAACGTTTCATTAATTATCTAATCTTGTGGATTTGATGACATTGGACCTCCAGCCGATATATGTTTTAATCTTCGGATCAGTATTTATTCTATCATATCATTATTAGCCAGTTGGTTTTTACTGGATTATATTATTGTTTTCTTACATTACCACTAGCCAATTGTTTTTATATTGTTATTTACATTGGACATATAGTTGATTGCCCCCCTATCGGCATTGGCTAGAACTACTCCATCGGCTTGTTAGCTGATCAGCTATTTGATCTGTTGTTTACATATCTTGTCAGTTTCATGATCAAACAGACTCTCTCGTCCACATCTCATCAATTTTTGGACCTACACTGGAGCTAAGCAGATCTCCCATGTCGTTGTTGTTGTTGACTTAGTTCGCGCCAACAGTTCTGACATAATTGGCCGAGTGCAACTAGTCGCGTTTGCCAAAATCAACCTCTATTTGTTTCATACTGCTGCTTAGGAGAGCCGCATGCAAAAATCAATTTTCGCAAACAGGGCTCTTAACAGACTCGCATGCAAAAATAAGTCTATTTTCACATATGGACCTCTTAGTGGCCTGTCTACAAGTCTAACCGTGCTCCCCTTTCCCTCTCACCATCTTAAAGAAATAAAAATCTAAGTCACCTCCCCTCTCATTTCCTCTTCTACTCTCTCCCTCACCTTAAAAAAAACTCTCTCCCTCACCTTCCCCTCCCAAGCGGTGGGCGGGAGTGGCCGGCGGCAGCGCGCGCGCGACGAGAGCCAGCAACGATGACGGACAGTGAGGGTGGTAGTGAAGGTGGCCCTGCCCTTGTGGGCGGCGATACATCCAGAGGCCGGCCGGTCGGCCAGTTTGGGGGGGGGGGCCTCAGCGGTGTTGGATCCGACGGTGGGGAGGGCTGCAGCGACAGAGCTCAGATCCCATGGTCCCTCCACCCATAACGACGATGACGACAACAAGGACAGCGATGGAGGCTTTGAGCAATGACGACGGTGGTGGCGGCTGCGAGCTTCTAGGGCTAGGATTTTGGTATTGTCGTTTCCTTTTCGCAGACGGACGATTTAACTGTCTGCCTTTAGCCGCAATGCAAAAGTTTGATTTTTCTCATACCTTTTCGTGCATACGGCTAGAGAAACTGCATGCGAAAATAAGTTTTGACCATACGCAAAAATCAGTTTCGTAGTAATGGATGGCCGGGCGCGGAAGGGAAGTGGGGAATGCTTGATATCTTTTTCGCTGGTCGTTTCATGGAGCACGTGATGCACGTGGCCATGTGGGAGAGAAGAGAGGGGAAAAGAGAAGAAAGGGGGAAGGAAGAAGAGGGAGGGGGCGCTAACTGGCAGGGCCAGCAAGCCAGGCGATAGGGGCATGCAAGTGGCTGCAGTCTGAATGGTGGTACGCGGTCGGTCGGACTAGGCCAGCTGCCGGCGCACGCCAGAGAGAGACGAAGCCAGCTGCTGGGCTGGCTTGGCTGGGCCATGGGCGTGGAAGGGAGAGGAGGGAAGGGGAGGCCGATCTGGCATGGGGGCCGAGCAAGGAAGGGAGAGAGAGAGAGAGAGAGAGAGGAGGAGGGGTGGGTCTGGCTTGAAAAAGAGGACAGGCAGCCCATGTTGAATAGAAGAATTTGGTATTTATCCCAGAATTTGATTTAAGGGATATTTGGAAGATTCGGGAGGATATTTGAACCCAAATTTAATATTTGAGTTCACGAAATTCTGTGGATTTCATATAAAAGCAAAAAGGGTCCTGACTGAGATTTTTAATATTTTTGGCACGATATTGAAAGAGTTCCAGGAGATCATATGGAGGGAAAGGTGAGGGGTTCGAAAGATAATGTGATTTCCAAAATTTGAACCAGGGTTTTAGGAGAGAGGTTTTGGTGGTAAATTTATAAGGAGAGGAATTTTATGGAATTTTGAATACTAGGAGATATGGATGATTTTGGAGGGACAATTCGAATAGCAGAATTTGAATTCTGAGATTCAAATTTGGATAGGAATTTTGTTATGGTCAGAAATATATATATATATATATATATATATATATATATATATATATATATATATATATATATATATAACCATTTCTAAGGGTTTTAGCACAGATTAATGTTGAGGTAAAATTAATTTGATATCCATGAGAGTTACCTTACGAATCATGAGAAATAGTTGAATAGGGAAAATAGTGCTTTAATGAGAAATGCTTATATTTGTGAACGAATGAAGCAGCTACCACCTTAATTACTGGTTTTGAAATTAAGAGGTATAATTTATTGTTTCAATAGAAGTTATATGAATCAATGATTCGACACATCGTACTGCTGACAATATTGGCAATGGAATGGTTCCGATCACCGTAATAGATCAATTGAGTTACATATATACGACTGCACATTTGTGTTTTTTTTTATAAAAAGATCCAAATATCCCCTTATGTTTGCGCACTAATCGAACTATTAAATCAGTTGCCAATCCCCCTAAATTATTTCTGGGCCTAATAACGCCATTAGTAGAAACATGTTGAAGGGGTTGAGTACTTGCCGTACCTAGACTCATGCATCTATTCTTGCTTCAAAACAGAAGACATTTATATAGCTGGAAAAGAATAATTTTGCTCGACTTGTTATGCATCTTGTACCAAAAAGCAAAGTCGTAGAGAATTATATATATGGCTGGAAAAGGATTACTCGATCAGCAATAAAAGAATAATTAAGAGTGTACGGAATCGATCTCGTTCTCCTCGATCAAGTTACGAAAGAACATAAAAAAGAAGAAGATGCGATCATGCGAGAATGGATGCATCGTACAAGGAAAGACTGGGATAAGAAGAATGATGAGATCAAGGATTCGACTTTGTAGTAATTATATGGGAAAGCGTAGCCTGACCATGGAAAATATAAAAAATGAGATATTTTCTTCTCTAAGGATAGGAGAAAACCTCAAAATGAGAATATACCCTACTGTGCAAATTGTTTCAAACACTAGCTACAGAAAAGGATTACTGATAATTTTCTTGTAGGGATGAATTAAATATTATATATCTTCTTTATCTTAAACTATAGCTATTTCTAGCTACGGATCTGAATATGACAATATAAAACCAATGGAAATGATTATTGATAATTTTCTTATAGAGATGAATTAAATATTATTTATCTTCTAAATCTTCAAATATAGCTGTTTCTGGCTATAGATCTGGACGCGATAATATAAAACTAATACATAGTTTGAAAAAGTTATCTTATAAAAACCGATGAAGAAAATTTGTAGAAAAACAATATTTTTGAAGCATTCATGATACTACCTTCCTCCCAAAATAAGTGCAGTCGTGGATATCCATGTCCAACGTTTAACCGTCCATCTTATTTGAAAAATTTAACAAAAAATTATAAAAAAATAGTCACACATAAAGTATTATTCATGTTTTATCATTTAATAATAATAAAAATGCTAATCATAAAAAAATTTCAAATAAAACTAACGGTCAAACGATAAACATGAAGAGTACAAAACTCCACTTATTTTGGGACGTAGGGAGTAGGTATCATCCCGCTAATATCTCACCCATAGAATTTCTCAAATACAACATACGATGCAGGCCCACTCGTAAATGCACAGGCTAACTTCGTTGTTAAGTAGAAAAGGATAATTCGGTCAATATGCAGAGTGCACTTTTACATTTTTACTAGCATATGCATCTATATAATGGGGTGTTCCCTGTACGGTTGAGCTCATGACAAATACTGTTCATTTCATACACATACAGCATTATATTATTGACACCAAGGGAGAAGAGAGAATATGGCAATGAGAATACGTGCAAGATTGCCCATGGAATTAGGAAATGGCGCCGCCCCAGCAGGCGGCGCCGTTCCTGCCACGATCCTCATGGCCTCGGATCGCTACGGCTGTCAGCGGCTGAAGGATCTCCTGAACATGGAAGACGCGACGACGACGATGGTTGTGGTGATGCCGTCGATCAACAACAACGACAAAGTCGACGAACAAGACGCGGTGCTGCCGCCGCCGGCTGCGGCTGCAGGCGGCGGTCCCCAACAGCAGCCGCTAACCATGCATCCCCGGCTGCTAATGGCTGCGCGCAACGGCGATCACAAGGCGCTTATGAGGTGCAGCGGCGGCCACCACATCACATCATCCATATGCACGAGGGAGCTCCTGCACCACCTAGCGCTCATGTAGTTGATGAAGAAGGTCGACAAGAAGTTTCAGTGGAAGACGATGCAGATGGTCATCAGCGTTCAAAGTGCACTGATGGAGTCCCTGCAGCGCCGCAAGCATCTGCGGCCGATGTTGAAGAAGACTCTGTTCATCATGAAAACATCAGCAAGCTAATCTCAGGTATAGCATTCATCTGGATTAATTATCTGGGCTAAGAGTTTTCAGCAATTTATTTTTCCCCTGCCTCTCTAGTGTACAATACAGGTCAAAACAATTTGACGAGGTTAAATATATATAGGTATAACAATTTGATTCATACCTATAGCTACCAACAAAACAATTCAAATTCAACTTTATTTCACAATCCATTTGGATACTATATATATACCTAGAGTCAAAATATGACTAAACACATACAAATTTAGTTCAAACTTGTTTGAACTAGTTTGCCAAGAAGTTAATGCTCGTACTTTAACATTTCATACTCATTTGAATTGAGTATATACTCAATTTCAATCTTGGTGCTCGGGCACCATGGTGCCCCAGTTAATTTTAATATATATATATATATCCTATATATACAAGTTTTTCGTGTACACCAACTAGCAAATATCACGAAAATTCTAAAAAAAATTCGGCATTTACTCCTAATAGTATTACACATATATACAAGGAAAAAGTCCAAAATACACCTCTAAACTGTAGATAGAAGTCCGTATATCACTTTGAACTGTAAAACCGTTCATATTACCCCTAAGGTGGTTTTGTATATATATAGTGGTTTTATCTAATTTGTATATAACTTGGATGAGTTTGATCATGTGACATACACATTAAACATATATATATATAAATCTTCACTTAAATCTTTCTTTGTAATTACTTGTTAGCTCTCATTTATAAATAAGTACCAACATAATAAAAGCATGGTATCATTGTATAAGTATAAATTAATGACTTATAATTGATGATATGCAAACATGCTATATTAGTTATTTAAAATTGTTCGTTTAAGCTTGTAAAATATGCAAAACCACTATCCAAAACAACCTTAAGGGTAATATGAACGGTTTTGAAAAGTTCAGCGGGTTAAATATCCAGTTTTAAAGTTTAGGATGCTAGCTGCACTTTCCTCCAAAGTTTATGGGGGGTATTTGGACTTTTTCATTCAAATTTATTATATTTTAGCCAAAAAAATGGTGAAAAATCTAACGGTTTTAAAGATAAAAAATGTTAGAATTTTGTGTTTTTTTGTTATGGCTAAAATATAATGAATCTGAAGATAAGATTTCACACGTTGGTGTAATACTATTAGAAGTATGTGTCCAATTTTTTTTTAAAAAAAATTCTATGATATTTGTTAGTTGGTGTGTACGGAAAGCTTGTGTACATATGATATATTCCTATATATACACTTACGTTTCCCAAAACTGTATAAAGTCTGAAAACAGACGTTATGCACGCAGGTTTCGTACCTCCGGCTCTGGGAGCGCCAATTCTAGATGAAGTGACTACCTACGATGGAGACTCCGCGCTGCATGTGGTGGCAGCCTGTGCTGACACCGAGGACTATTTGAAGTGTGCAAGAATGATATACAACAAGGCGAGTCGCCTATTGGATGCGATCAACAGCGAAATGGACACTCCTCTGCACTGTGCGGTTAGAGCAAGTTTAATAGTATACCCAACTATTAGCTCCAATTTATCTATAGCTAATATAATAGCTCATTAATACAATAGTTACATACTACACTATTAATATTTGGTCCTACTTATTATACACACACTGTGTCTTGGAGTCTGTGCTACAGCTGGCTATAAATCTGTAGCCCGCTATTCTTCTCTCTCATCATTTAACTGCTTAAAATATATTTACAGCTGGCTTATAGCTTGCTATTATACATGCTCTTAGGGCTGGGAACATTGGTATGGTTTCTTGCCTCATCGAGTTGGCGGCAGGCGAGCAGAATTATCATCACGGTGCAGGGTGGAAGGTCAAGGATCTTCTCCGAAGGATGAATAAACATGGGGAGACGGTCTTACACGCGGCGATCCGCAGCGGTAATAAAATGTTATTGGAGAAGCTGATGTCGGAGGATCCAGAACTAGTATGCGTCCCAAGGATGGCACATCACCACTAGACCTTGCCATTGCATTAAGGCGTTGGGACCTTGTGTTCGAATCGGAGTTGCTTGTTGCAAGTTTTAAGAAGTTCTCTTATTTCGGCCCGTGTGGACAAAATGTCTTCCATATAGCAGCTTTGTGGGAAAGAGGTAAATGCATCATAGATAGTTTACTTTTCACATACGTCTAATGAGTAATTTATTTATTTAGTACATACTCCAGGTTGATAATACTTAGGTTTGACAAGAATATGGTCTCTAAAAATAACTTTGAGCATTATTTTCTATTGTAAATGATTTTATCGAAGTACTTTTCACATGGCCTATGACTTTATCGAAGTATTTTTTAAGACTAATATATATATCCTGTGGTACTGTTGATGTAAATCATATATTTCTTTAAAGCATATTTAATTTGCAACGTATAATTGGAAATGTAAATGACATGGAGAAACTTCAATAAATTAATACAGCCCTAGAGAAGCTACTGGAGATTTGCCAACCGGAGAATTTGCCTTTTCTTCACCTGATCGAGCAGGTTGACCAGCATGGCTCTACACCTCTTCACATGGCGGCATCGGTTGACGATTGGAAAATATCTTTTTCTTCTATGATTGCTTATTACTCCCTCTTTCTCTAAATATTTGACGCCGTTGACTTTTTTAAATATGTTACCGTTCGTTTTATTCAAAAACTTTTATAAAATATGTAAAACTATATGTATATATAAAAGTATATTTAACAATGAATCAAATGATATGAAAAGAATTAATAATTAATTAAATTTTTTAATAAGACGAACGATCAAACATGTTTAAAAAAATCAACGGCATCAAATATTTTGAGATGGAGGAAGTAGATGATAAGACACCTTGGCTTTGGCTCTAGTTGGACAAGAGAAGGTCCAACTAAGCTACTGATCAAGTCAATGAGTCATACTGTACCAACCTGACAAATTGGGACTGTACCCCATACATGTTGCAGCCAAATCTAGTCCGCACGCGATGAAGGCTGTCATCGTAATGCTTGAGAAGTATCCTAGCTGCGCCACATTGCGTGATCAGAGGAAAGGAAGGACCTTCCTTCACAATGCTGTCACCAGGGGCAACCGCGCCCTGGTCGCGTTTGCTTGCAGAAATCCAGAGTTTGCGCTCCGGTTCTGAATATGCAAGATTGCGCACGGGAACACAGCGCTTCACCTAGCTGTCTACTGCATGGATCAGCCCATCTTCACCTGTCTGTTCCAAAACCGTCGAGTAAGGTTGGATTTGACAAATAAAGACGGGCTGACTGTTCTTGCACTTGCATTTCATAACCTGCATGCAAGGCAAGGAGGATGTTCTTCTTCGGATCGGTAAGAATTACTGTACTATTTAATTTCCCTCACACAATTACATAAACATAATAACCACACACAGTCATGTATGTATGTTGGGCCCAGTCTCCCAGCCCTAAGGAGGGAATTGCGGACTTGCGATCACAGTTAATATATAAAGCAGGTGAAACCACGAGTATTGCTGCGGGAGTTTAGTATGATAACAATAAGTAAAAATAATATGTAAAATAGCTCGATAATATAGCCTTACGTAAGTTGATGTGGTTTATGGTAATTTAAATTTAAATAGTATATAGAATGATGATTTAAATGTAAAATTAAGGTGATGTGGCTTTGTGAGAGAAGAAAATGAGAGAGATAGTTTAGACCATAGATTAATCATCTAAAGCTAAAAACAATTGAGATGATATAGCTTAATGAGAGAAGAAAAATAAGGGAGATAATTTGGACAATGGATTAATCATCTAAGAATTAAAAACAATTGATTTAATATGGCTTAAAGAGAGAAGAGAGAAATAATATTAAGTAAGTAGGATAAACTATATAGGTATATAGGATATTATAAAAAATAATGAAGATATATGTTGAAATATTACGTGACTTATGTTGGATGATGATTTAACATACTTATGTTTTAAAAGATCTAAAATTATTAAATTATAAAAATATAGATAATATAACATGTTTGTATGATGTTCAAATGATGATGTGTCATCTTGTTAATTAATGGATGATAATATGATATTTTTGCATGTTAAGCTGGATTTAGGGGGTTGTAACTTTATAGTAGTATATACAATAGAATGATGATTCAAATATAAAAGTAAGGTAATGTGGTTTTATGAAAGAAACTTTCAACTATATATAGTTTAGAAAAGGTTGCTTAGGGCATGTACAAAGGTAGAGTCTAATATGAGCTCTCTATATTAATTAATGTCACTAGAGACTATCCTCCTACAATAGTAGACACAATAAAATTTCTAAACTATTAATGCACTAAATAATTTTTTTTATTATACTTCTTTCCTTTTCTACACCCTCAGGGCAGTCCCAACCCATAATGTCCATAAGCAGTGTCTATGGTGCCATGTCAATAAGACATCACAATAGAAACTACACTCTAAAACCCATGAGTTCTTAAAGTGGGGCCATTAATAAATACATCATCTCTCTTCTCTACCAATCATATTTATTTTTCATCTATTATAAAGACACTATTATCTCCCAATGCAAAACTTAATAGTGTCTAGTGCATAGGTTCTCGTGTCTTGCATGAGGCCCAGTTTCTTTCTCTCTTCACTCTCTCTCTCTTAATTAATATAGAACACATAAGCTAAATGTCCTACATAGCAATGTAGTTAATGCCATAGACACCATCTTAGGTGGAGGCTTGGGAATGACCTCATGCAATAATCTTTCCGCAACGATGTTTCTTCTTCCTTCCCTCTCTTTCTTACACGGCACCAAATTTACCGGCATGAAAACGAAGAGAGCCCGTTATTAGATACTATTGTACGTGCTCTTACATTTCTTCAAATTAGTATTACCCTATGAAAATGTAATTTGTACTGTCCAATATCAAAATCATACGTATTTGCATCACGATGAGAATTTAGAAAGTTCAGTTAATTTGAACGTCCCAGCATACAAATTTGGAAAGGATAATTGTGGTGAAGATTAATTGTTAGGTAAGATGGAAAACCGTAAAAGATCTGGGCGTGTTCGCTGCAGGAAATTGGAACCTATCTCAGCGCACGAAAAACGGAGCTGGAGTGGTCCATTAGCACGTGATTAATTAAGTATTAGCTATTTCTTTCAAAATAGATTAATTTAATTTTTTTAAGCAACTTTTATATAGAAACTTTTTATAAAAAACACATTGTTTAGCAGTTTGAAAAGCGTGTGCGTGGAAAACGAGTGAAATGGGTTGGGAAAAGGGGTGCCGAACAGATGTCTTGCACTCGACAATTAATTAAAGCCTATCCGCTCGGTCATTTCTCTTGCAGAATCCACAATCAATTGAGACTTTCTCGTATGCTTGGGAGGCAGTACTATATCCGTTCATCGCCTCTAATCTAACGATCCATAACAAAAGGTAGCTATGGCAAGGTATTAAAAATGTGGGTCAGGTATTAAGTTAAAAAATTAGGTGGAGGGTTAGATAGGTAATTGTACTTATATCAAATTTTATTGGGACGGTTGTTCAAACAAATCATGGAGATTAACTCGGCACTGTTCTGTTGCGTGAAAATAGATAACGGAAAACCAATCACGATTAATCTTAGATTGAACTTTGTTAAAATTGACAAGAACCGAACTAAGTAACTATATGTACTGGAACCAAGTAATCAACTTTCACAAGCATCTATCGGTGAAGGAAATATTCTGAAAAGGAGGATCGTCAGGTCCATGTCTCTTGTCTTTATGGATCATACAAAGAAATACTAGTAGGTAAGAGAATATTACTTTCGGATTTAGTTATAGGTATTTGTACGTAGGTATCGATGAAAAATAATGAACCAAACGGCTGATCACCGTGCAGTAACTAAATGTGTGAATGTCAAGGAGAGAATTAGAAAAGTTTGTTGACAAAGAAAAAATACTAAATTACCCATGTTTATGCATTTCTATTTCTCAGGCACCCCTTTTTAAATCAACGGTAGATATTAAACATAGATGAAGGTATCCCCAGTACCTCTCAAGCACGGTAAAAGCCCTCCAATCAATAATATATGAAGCATTGCTAATTGCCGACGCTCCTAGTAATACTGGTGACGACGTTCCGCTAGACGGAAGAGACGGCCGTGATGGCCCAGACCGCTCCGACAGAATCGATAAACGGAAAATCCATGAGCTCAGAACTAGCGAGGAAGACAAGGTTTCGCAGAATATAACAACTGGAACGCAGGTCATTGGGATTGTCTCTGTGCTCGTCGCGGCTGTGCCATTTGCAGCAGCCTTCGCGCTGCCTGGAGGTTATCGAGCCGACGACCATCCTAACGGTGGCACGCCATGGCCAACACTTGCCGGGAGCTATGCATCTCCATTGCATTGGCGTTCATCTGCTCCTTGTTAGCCACGAGTGGCCTAATCTACTGTGGTGTCCCGATGGTTGAATTCTCCATTCGTTTCAAGTACTTCAACGCATCCATGCATCTGCTGCAGAGTTCAGTCAGAAGCTTGTCTGCTGCTTTTGCCTTGGGTGTTTATCTGGTGATGTTTTCTGTTGCTCCCAGTGTTGCAATCACCGTGTGCGTGATCGTTTCTTCAGGCCTGCTTTACGGGAATGTGGAGTTACGGCAGTCCATCATGGTGGCAAAAACGGTATGCATCAGAATCGGACTTAAGGTAGCTCTTCAGTTCAACTCCAAAACTCTAACTCTGTTCTACCCAATCTTTGTATCTCTGTTCTACAATTTCTGGTCCTTCGTATTAATCTTCGGCCTGCCCGCTATTTGGAAGATCCACCGCCGTCCCGAATGACTGCAGAGGTGGTGACTGCAGCCGCAATCACGATTGATGGAATTAAGCTGGAGGCACATCCTTCCATATAGGACTGCACCGTGCAAAATAATAATATCTGCTAGAAGTTTCACCATTCCTTTACTTCCCTGTATTCGATAGTATTATGTGTCTATTGCTGCAACAAATTGTAAGGAACCATATCACCTGTATGTGTAGCTTGCTTGTTGTTTTGAATTATATTTTCAGTTCATTAACCGTTGCAAATACATGTAATCTATATTTGTTGCGCCATTGTAACGCTTTGATATTTCTCAGCCAGAAGCAAGCACTAGCTAACTCATATCGAGTGTTATGCATAACTTGTAAGATAGTACCGGCCCTTGGGTATACAAGCTGGTTCATACAGAATAAATATGGATTCAAAGGAAACTAACTTTCTTACATCACTTGGAAGTAGTTCTTACATATGTTGCCATGATGGGCAGGCCTATAGATGAACAACATGGAAGCATAGAAAGCTACAAAAGCGACATCACATAAGCTAACAATGGAAAGCATCTAAGCGACTAATTAAGCAACTAGGCACTAGACAAAACACCTAGACGGCTAGGCGACTAACTTATTCCATAGGCTTGGCTTGGGAGAAAACACGAAACTTCTATTGTTTCCTTAGGGCACTTCTCGGCGGTTGGGTCAATGTTTTCATCTTCACAATCTGTATACATATAAATGGAGCAATGGTGAATACTTTATGTACTCAGCAAACAGGGAAAAACATAACATGTTTGACTTAAACAAGGAGGCTAACATTTATTTGCAAAAGCAACTTTTTTGGCAAAGGGGTTTATTTTGCACAACACTATAGTGAGTGAAATTTTAGTTATTAGGAAGAAGCTCATGCCTCCCCTAGTCTACCAGGCTGAGTCCGGCCTTAAGCTCTATGATATACCCGAACATGGAGGGATACAACGGACAGACTCACCACTTTCCGTGGGACACACAACAACGAACGTAATTTCTAACCTAGACACCACGCCTGAGTTATTAATTATTACTCAAGCCTTGCGCAGAAACTTCCTTCTTTATCCAGAGTCCTAGTACTAGAGCACTCAGTTGCACACTAAGCGATGATCCCGCATCGATGAGAATATATCTCACTTAAATAAAATAATTAAAGAACACAAAGAAATTCAAACAATTACTTTGATAAAAGAAGCATCCGCCGAGGTACAAGCAAGAGAAGAAGGCCGACAATCCCGGCTTTCTCCGGAATTCCGTTGGAAGAATGCCGACACTTCAACACTCCTCTGTATCCTTTGTAAAATTCTCGAAGAAACTATGATATTTCGGGGCACTCCTTCTGGAGCTTCCCTTACTCGCCAACATACTAAAATTGAAACTACAAGTGAGTTGTACTCTACTTGAGCTCAAGAGTTGTGTGTTGAAGTGTGTGAAGCCTCCTCCTTTTATAGCCTCCATATGGCGGTTGTGAAAGTTATCCAGGCCGAGAACCGGGCATAATCGCCATTGGTGAGCCATCTAGGACCTACACGTGGAAAGCCAAGGTGAGAGGGGCTAGTGGTAGTTCGGCTGACCCCTGAGCCCCTCCTTCTGGTTTCTGCTTTATCCAGGAGTCTTACTGGTGGGCTCTTATGGCAGTAAGGATGGCTTGCCCCACTTTACTCGGTTTCGACTGACTTTTGGGCCCTCCAATCTTTGTACTCGTACATGATTAGTCGGAGGTTCATTTTTGTCGTCTGGCGGGTGTATTTTCTCCTTAAATGACCCGCATACATATATTTACCAAAACTAGTGGAAGTGGTTAGTAGTAAACTCCTACCACTAAGTTTTGATAGTATATTTGATATCTTTTATGTAGGAGATTACGGTTAAAGTTTGCACTTAACGGCCGTCAACACTTGTGAGGATCGTGATGGTGCTACCCAAGGAGCAGAAGGTTGAGAAAGGTCAAAAAGCAACTTAAATCAGCTTTTATCGTTGGAGCAAGGCAAGTCATCGCATCCCCTTCCGTTGATCATATTGTACCTATATTGCAAAATGTTTTGTTTTCAAATAAACTACATGCTATGTTTAAATCGCATACCTAATTGCCGATTAAGCCTATCTTTATGTTGATTACCTTTACCTTGATAACCATAGATATATTAGGGTCCCTAGTCAAATTATTGACACATGTTTAGCCATGCCTATAGTTGCTTATAAAATGAAATGATGATGTGATTTAGGAAGGTAGTTGCCAGGGTAGCGGATGGAGACATTGATTTCCATCTCACAAGACACATGCGAAGTTGTTTGTGAAAAACCAAAACTTAATTACAACAAGATGATTTAGACTGGGGCGGCTGTATGATTTGGGTGGATTCCAGACAAGGCTAGTGGGAACTCTGGTTAGTTCAGGACAGAGTCAGGAAAACAGGTTGGAAACGAAGTGAGTACGACCGTATCTTTTCGTATGGGCATAGACGTAGGATTAGTGTCGACCCCCCGATTTTGGAAATCGGAAATCTTTTGCGTTTATCAATACCAATCCCTGGATCAGTAGTTGGTACACACATACATAGCCGAATCACAACATATCACGAATGAATTCAGGCTAAGAGAGTTAAATGCTTACATTAGGGCCAGACATACCAACAACTATCATAGAACAACAGCGGAAGACAAAATAATACAAGGGCCCGGTTGACATGCCACAAGCAGTCGACTGGGGAACGAAACCTAGAATGGAACCGCACTCTGATCATCTTGTTAGCTACGCAAGTGTACTAACAAGGGATTCTCTTCAACACTCTGCTAAAAGATATATATATATATAGAGAGCAACAATGAGTACGAAAGTACTCAGCAAGCCACCACACAAAATGCAGTAATGTACATGGTAATACAAGGAGTGGCTATGGTTACTTTATGTAAAGCTGAGTTTTCAAATATCATTTCACAAACCTAAGACCTAGCATAAACTGCTCAAGTTCTAATTCCATTATTCATTAAACAGCGACGATTCTGTCCACCATCCATTGTATTCCCAAGGATAGCTTCCCGCCACTAGTCGTCATGGTTTTCTAGGGTCTACCCCTTCTCGCCTCTCGAGAAGTTGATCCACCAGTACAAAATCATCATGCAATATCCCACCCATCATTTTAAGAATTTAGAGTCTAGCCAAGTGTAATACATGTCCCGATGCTCAATAACCGCGAGCATGGCTATTCGAATAGATTTGGTTTACTCACATTGCAGTGGATGTACACTTTACTCGTACTCCGAGACTTGCCCAACACATGAGCCTACGTCCCAACGAATGAGACTTGCCTCGGCAAAGCCTTTCAACAACCTCACTTTGGCAGTACCCACTCCATGAACTTAAATCCTCATGCACTCTAGGCGTCCACGGTTTCTAGCAGTGAGAGGAGTTCTGGCACTCCTGGGGAGGGAAAAACACACGCATTCCTAACGTTGCATCCTGTAGTTGAACCCAATCCATGCTGTCCTCCTTTGGGTATCTCCTTATAGTCTTGTAGTCTTGACAAGTCAGTCTCTGGCCATCCGTATCGGGTATATGCCATTTGGCCATCCGTATCGGGTATTCGCCAGCAGAGCTTGTTCGTCCACACACCTAAGTGAAACCACTATGCAGGGATATTGCCTCCGCTCGGCTATCTACTCCGCTAGGTCTATACCCATTCGAGAAGTACGACTGTACTAGGATCGTTTCATGCTTAATATCATAGCTCGGTCCTTAACTGACCAGGGACGGCACTAGCCTTTATCGGACACCACCCAAGTCCTCCAGCCACCCCAGTCGAAAACAGTTATTTATTTTTATTTTTCCTTTCACCAATCATTTCATTAATGTCATGGCAATGTGGCGCTTATGTCTCCACATGCCGCATCTCAACCACCTTCCCAAAGGTAGTTGCCCAAGCATAAAGCATTTTGATAAATATGAATATGCATGATTCTAGAGTAGCATTTCTAAGCATTTGTCATATTTGACTAGGGACTCATACGTAATTATGGATACAAGGGAATAATGAGGTAAACAATAATCAAAGGCATGGCATAATAACAAGTAGGATATTCATCATTGCATGCAATTTTATATATAAACAAAATAATTTCACAATTGGGATCAACATGCTCAAGGGATGGGGTGATGACTTGCCTGCTCAGGATAGTCCTTATTCTGGATATAATTCTTGATCAACCTTCACCTCCTGGAAGCTGCATACGCTACCTCACGACTAACCGATATACAATTTTTATAATACGCGAGAGAAACCAATATTCGAACAACAATCAAATGCGCAAACAAAATATAATTGTTGGCGTTGATCCTAGGGCAGTTCATACTACTCATGTTTGCTAACGGATAATCTCTTAATCATTCTCATTGTCATGGCGGCTTATTTAGGAGCTAATCATCATAATATCAATGGGATACACATTTCGTTAATTCGGAGTTGATCTATCTATTGAGTTATAGAAGGGGTATGACCACATATGCCTCTAATTAGTTTACATGGGTTTTACAGTGATAAAGCATGTTAAAGACAATTATCCTCACACCTACTCTACTGTTCAGTATCAATTTTATCTATTAGCACACTATTTAGGTTAACTATTATCTAATCATTTGATATTATTTATTTATAATTATAAATATATTTTATTGAATAGTGAATTATATATCATTGGAAAGCTTATGAATTTAGATGAATTTAGGTTCAAGTTTCACTCAAATCAGAGTTAAAATGAGTGAGTTATACCTGTTTAAAGATTCAAATTTGTATTAATTCCGATAATTGTGAAACAGTACTGTTCCTAATTCATTTATTTTTAGTCCTAGCATTATTCATAAGATACATTGACTGACACGTGGGGCCGGCCCTGCTGACTAGGGGTCAACTGGCCCTTTTAATCACCAGTGGGTCCCGCTTGTCATTGACAGTAAACTTATTTTTGATTTTAATTAGATTTCTAATCATCCGGACCCACGCGTCATGGACTGAACTAATCATCATTAAGGAGAGGATTACTGTGTGCTAATTATACGTGGGTCCCACACGGTTTTCTCTCTCTATTCTTCTTCTTCTTCCTCACGCTCGCATCCGAGCAGAGGGAAGCGCCAATGGCGGCTGGTGCGACCGGCCCGGGACGACGGTGGGCGGCTCAGCGACGGCCAGGGAAGGCGCGGAGGAGCTCCGGCAATCTCCCGTCGGCAGTCACAGCGCGTGGCGACGCGGAGGCGAGCGGCGCGGCATGGCCGCCATGGCCAAGCTCCGGGGTGCAAAGGGGACTCGGCAAACGGCGAGGTCTCTAACCAGTTAGTTTGGCGCAAGAGCTTCTACAGCTTATGGTGATAAGGGCGCTAATCACCAAAATTGGTGGGGGATTTAGCTTCTACGTGACTAGGAGGAGCTATAGGAGCGAGGTATTACCGAGAGACGGCGGGATGACGAAGTTCAGCGGCACGCGGCTCAGTGCGGACGAAACAGGGGCGGCTAGCGGTCGGCGACGCTTGCAGGTGTTCGATGCGTGGTTCCCGACGTCCAGCACAGCTCTTCCTCCACTCCCTCCAACCTCCAGCTCCGGCCGAGGAGCCTTGCAATGGTGATCTCTAGCGGTGGTGAGAGAGTGATCGCAAGGTGTTCGATGAAATGCATTCGAGGGAAAAAAGGCAGAGAGGGATGGGGGTTTTATGGGGGCTTAGCTCAGGATGTAAGGAAACCATGGGGATAAGATCGCCAGGGCATGGACAAGACGAGCTAGAGCTCTAATGGCGATCGGATAAGGGCAATGAGGTGGATGACGCGACTGAGGTTCATCTCCTTCTCCATTAAGGTTCTATGGCTTCATCATTGCGCCAACAGCTTATAATCTGCGCGTTTTAGTCCTAGCTGGGGAAAAGGGATCCGTTTTACCCATTGGGCGCAGATGGGGGCGATGGGACGCGCGTGTCTGGGTGATGAAGGCGGGCGTGGCGACGGCGACGTGCGCACATGCGATGGCCGAGCGGTGGCTTGGCGAGGACGGTTTTTTCGGCTTAGGGTAGTTTGCTAGGTCTAGAGGTGACGCGAGATGGCGTGGCGGCCGTTATCCATTGGCATCGATGGCGACGCGTGATGGGACGATGTGACGCCGGCGCGCGTGGCGACGCAATCTTTTGCGGGATCTCGGCGGCTCGGTCGGGCGGTGGGCCCACGCGGTCACGGTGCGACACGGTGCGGCGTACGTACGTCATGCCGAATGCGGCGCACGGGTGGGAAAGGCGGGCGCGCGGCACGGTAGCAATCGAAAGGGACGGCGCGACGCACGGGAGAGGCGCGACGCGGGTGTAGAGCCACTCGGTCGAGTTGGGCTGAGAATAGTGCGCCCAGAAAAAGGAAAGAAAGAAAGGAAAGAAAAGGGAAAAGAGGGAGAGGGAGGGGCTAAACTTCAAAAGTGAATGGGATTGGATTTGAATTAAAATGTAATTTATACATTTTGGTTTTGAGAATTCAAATGTTTGTTTTGAATATTTATTTGGTTATTCATTAGTTCCACAATGAATTTGCTTTCCATTACATTATCCAAATATTATCCAATATAACTTCTAGGCTTTGATATTTCTTAAAAACTAATTAAATATTCAAATGTGTCCTTTAATAATACAATGGCACATTGGTCGAGTTTATTTGTATAACAATGTATTTTACATGGACATGCTTAATCTATTATTCCATAAAAGTAAATTGAAATTTGGTACAATATTGATCTAAATGTTTAATTAAACACTCACATAAACGTATTTTATATAAAGCTCAATTCATTTATAGGACTAATTATTTTATGTGAGTGAATTTTATTCCATCAGAGATTCGATGAAAGTTATAAATATTAATTTAATTATTCCAGTGGAACACTCCTTTATATATAGGGTTGTTGTAGTGGCGACTATTTTTCTAGTTACTTAGATGTCATGACACTTGTCAACATGGTTCAAGTATTTAACATTCAATTTGTAATGTACATTATAGAAATTAATAATTGGCTTGTGCTTTATTTGGCTTCGCTTTCTTGTGCATAAATACTTATAGGATTAATAATAGATATCTTATTATTATAATTATTACTTAGTTGTGCAGCTTTAGCTTAATTTTTAATTGTGACAATTTATAGTTTGGCAAGCAATAATAATCATAATATCCATCATGATGCAAAAGTTTTAAAAAGTTCGAAATTTTAGCGATTTTTATTGTCAGGAATTTTCAGGATGTTACAATTAGTCCCACCAAAAGGGGGCGGTACCACACCCATTTGTGGTTCAAAACCATAATAATGTAGGTCGTGTGAGAGAGCAAAACACGAGGAATTCACGGCGAGCGTGAAATCCAACACTAAAATTGGACTAATTGTGCCTAAGACTTCTTCCCTTAGAATCCCGGGAATGCTAGAACTCACCTCACTTCTGGTTTGCGAAGCGAGGTAGTTGACTAGGGCGCAAAGTTCATGGAGCGGGTACCACAATCTTAAGAGACCCGAAAGACTGGGTCGTGACTCTTCTCATGTGTTGGGCACGTCACGGAGTGCGGGTAAAGTGTATATCCACTGCAGTGTGACTAAACCAATCTATTCAAATAACCATGCTCGCGGTTAAATAAGCGCAGGGACTTGTATTACTCTTGACTAGACTTATAAACTTTAGTCTGTCTTAACGCATGGATGGGACTGGGTGGTGAATGGTGTAACTACCTATGGTGAGGGTAGCCTCCAATGGGAGAAAAATGGATACGTGTGCCTGAGGGTAAACCAATCCAAGTGAGGCCTGGGGAGGTGAATACAACCCTTGTTGAATGCTTAAACAAGAAAACTTGGCATTGTTTCTATGTTAAAATGGCTAGGTTATAGGTTTAGAAAAACTGGCTTTGTGTAAATGAACCCTAACCTTCCTTGAACCTTATGAGCATTAATAATGCTGTACTATTCTTGACTATTTCCCCCACCAACTGGCTTGCGAGTACTCTATGCACCCACCGTTGCTATTTCCCCGTTTTTAGACATAATAGCATGAGAAGAGAAAGATTCTGCCAGCATATGCTGGCATACTTAGCAGATGATCGGAGGGCTGATCGAGAACTAAGTAGCAAGTGCAACCCTAGTCAACTGCTTGTGGATAAGTTACTTGTGCCTACTACTATGTTGGTTTCCGCTATTGTTTATTTGATAGGATAAGACCTTATTGGTCCTTGTAAAGGTATTAAACTCCTTTATCCTAAATTCATATTGATATATGTTTTGTACTGGCAATAAATGTGTGTACCAACTATTAATCCTGGGATTGGTACAGGAAAACACATGAGGTTTCCAGTCTTCAAAGCCGGGAGCCGGAACATTTCGTGCAACCATGGTCGTGGGTATATCGCTCACTTCGCGCCATAACGACTCCTCTCCTATTAGCAACCAAAACGAACCTAGATCCACTAATTACTTGGCTAGGGGTGTTCCGTAACACCCATGTGGTCGCACTATATTATGATTTATGATCAGTGCAATTCTTCAACGAATCGGTCCTTATTTGCGAATACAAAGCACCACCACACATGTGATCATTTTGCATCGCGGGTTTTTGCAAACTTTTATTTCGCAAACACACCAAAAGTACGTGTTGGGTTTTAAAAGGTTTCGCAAACCCTTTTTTACCATATCGACGAACACGTGTCATGGGAGTGGAACCATCGGAATCCATACTCAGAGAGCACGGTTACCGAGGTACCACGAGGATGAAGCGGCAAAGGATGAGGGTTAACAACAACATATGAGTATAATGCAACTATTGGGTAGTTCTATCGATTTGTCGCGTGAACTGAGGCCGGTCAAACTATCGTGCACACTCAGTTATGCAATTTTGCAAACAAGACATTTACAAACTGAGAGCAATACGATCAAAGGGTGACTTCCCTCAAGTCTTCGTCTTCAGATCCTTGAAGGTCCAAGATCAAAACAATTTCTGGCGACAAGTACAAATCGCAAAAGAGAGAGAACCACACAAAACCCTAAAAAGGAGATACTATTAATAAATAATAGATCCATTTTGTAGATATCAATTTAAGGAAGAATTGGAGACTGAAACAGGGTCAATCGGAGCTACGGTTTTGAATATATGACTTTTTGAAGATAGAAGTATTTTCTGGATATTGGGAAAAGAATTTATATTTAGTAAAGAATATTCCTTGGGCTGAGAGGGTGTTGAGGGAGGTCGGCTAGACTTTCTTACGCTTTGGTACAAATAGGAATTCGGTCGAAGGAGACAAAATAGACTTTTGGTTTGGAGTGGGAGGTTAAAACGTATATTGGAGGAATAAGTTCACTTTGTGACCCTCAAAAGTGATCAAAATCTAATCCGTAACCCTAAACCAAAAAACCGGATATCTCGACCCCTGAACTCTTAAAACCGGTGCAATTTGACTCTCTTGACGGTTTTGAAGGGCGATTTTGTTGACGTGGCGCCTACATAATGGTATTGACTGGGTCTCCTTTACACGTGGCGATGATGTGGCGTTTATGTGACATTTAGCATTAAAAAAATATGTGTGGGGCCTATTGGTCATTGACACATAAAAGAAATTATGGGACCCACGTGTCCCTTCTCTCTCAGCTCCCACCAGTTCCTTCTCCCTCCTCGCCGCTCCCTCTCTCTCTCTCTCCCGCGGCGGGCGGTGAGGGCCGGAGCGGCGGCGGGCGGAGACGGCAGTGAGCGGTGGAGGCGCGGGCGTGGCGTGGCGGCCTGCGAGCGGCGGAGACGCGGAAGTGGCGGCGGCAAGCACTAGAGCGGCGACGGCGGCGGCACCCGGACTGAGCTCCACCGCGCGCCTCCTCGCCGCGGAAAAGGGTGGACGCGGGCGAGGAAAGCAAACGCTCTGACGGCATGCAACTGGGGCGAACCATGTGATACCCCCGTTCAAACACGCGACACCACATGGAGCTCCGGCAGCGAGCGTCGTCGTCGACGACGATCCGACGCTGCTCACGTCGTGCGGCGGCCTGGGAATCGAACTCCGGCAGAGATCGACGATCTTGTCTATCAGCGCCCGGACATCCTCCCTGTCCTGCTCGGTGTACTCCTCCCAGCTATCCATCCCAACCTCGTTCATGAGGACGTTGTAGTACAAGCACTGCATCTGCCTGGCGTAATGGATGAGGATGCGATGAGTGCCCAGGCATGTGAGCTTGATGTACCTATCCTCGCACAGTGAATTCATGCCGCCATTGTCTCTCAGAAGCAGCATGGTCCTCCTGTGTAGCCATCGTTTGACATTGATCTGGACCATGTACCACCACGGCCGCCGCCGCCTCCGCTCCTGGCGATCTGCTGCTGCTTGTTTGTCTTGCCGCCGCCCGCCGTCCTCCTGCTCCAACGCCTGGTCACCGTCGGTGAGGAGGCGGTGGAGCTCAGCCCAGGCGCCACCGCCGTCGCCACTCCAGTGCCTGCCGCCGCCACTCCCATGTCTCTGCTGCTCGCAGGCCGCCACGCCACACCCGCGCCTCCGCCGCTCGCCGCCGTCTCCGCCCGCCGCCGCTCCGGTCCTCGCCGCCCGTCACGGGAGAGAGAGGGGGAGCGGCGAGGAGGGAGCGGAGAGAGAAGGGACACGTGGGTCCCACAATTTCTTTTATGTATCAATGAAAAATGGGTCCCACACATATTTTTTAATTCTAAATGCCACTTCAACACCACGTGTAAAGGAGACCCGGTCAATACTTCCACATAGGCGCCACGTCAGCAAAACTGTCTTTCAAAACCACCAAGGGAGTCAAATTGCACCGGTTTTAAGAGTTTAGGATCATGGATTAGATTTCGATCACTTTTGAGGGTTAAAAAGTGAACTTATCCCTATATTGGACCGAGGACTTCTGGAGGGTATGGATAGACTTGAAAGGAGACGGGCTGAAGGCGGCCCATGAGTGGCGCGGCCTGGCCCGAGAGAGGGCCGCGGCTGTTAACGCGATCGCCACATGGGGCTGCACGACGGCACGGACTGGGCGGGTTTGACCCGGTTCCCGATCCACAGCCGGCAGCGCTCTAAGGTGAACCGGCGAATGGCGGCTCGCCGGAGGAAGATGTACACGGAATCAAGGGACGGGGAACATGATGAACAACTTGGATTCGGGACATGGGAGTCGCTGGCGGCCGGCGGCGAGGCACCGAAGGCAGCGGCGGTAGATTCCGGCCGCGCGATAAATGGTCGCCGGCAGCGGCCGAATTGGTGGCGGAGGGGGCTCGGGAAGGATGTGGGGATGTGCTGCACGGTGAGACGAAGGGAAAGATTGGAAGTGGGACGCGCTACCTTGGTGGCGACGAGGGATTCGGGCCGACGGGCAACGGCGGACGGCGGTGACTGGAATTTGGGGGTTTTGGCTCCGGCGACGATTGGGCGTCGAGGAGGGGTGAAATGGGGTCGTGGGGAGATGGCGGACTCAAAGGCGGCGACGGATCAGTGGATTGAAGGCCGAGGGTGGGGAATTTCAGCGGGTCGAAGCGAGGATGGCGGTGGGAGAGAGAGAAGGCGGCGGCTTGGTTGCCCAAGGTGAGGAGCAATCTCGCCAGTAAGTCCTGACCAGAGAGCGAGCAGCGAAGTGGCGGGCCGCCTTTTCCTCCGTGCTGTGCTACCAGGGAAGTGCATGAGTAACTACTTAATCCTATCTCACTATAAACTTATCCCCCACTAACTTCTTAAGCTTAACGTGCAAAGATGATGCCACATCATCATCTACTAACAATCATCACATTTAAACATCATGTAAACATACTATATCTTTATAGTTTTATAATTTATGAGCTTTTCAAATACAAACATGTGAAATTATCATCCAACATAATTCACATAATGTTTCAACGCATATCTTTATTATGTTTTATGATATTCTATTTACTTATATAGTTCATCCTTAGTTAGTTAGTGTTTAAATGATTAATCTATGGTCCAAATTATTTTTCTCCTTTTTTTTCTCTAATTAAGTCATATCACATCAATTGTTTTTAACCTTTAGATGATTAATTTACGGTTCAAACTATCTCCCTATTTTTCTTCTTCCATAAAGTCATAACACTTTACTTTTTATGTTTGAATCACCATTCTACATACTATTTAAATTTAAATTATCATAAACCACATTAATTTACTTAATCTGATGTTATCTAGCTATCTTACACATTATTTTTTTTATTGTTATGATACTAAATTCCCGCAGCAATGCGCGGGGTTTCACCTAGTTCATTGGTTTTGCTATCCATTTCCAAAAGAAGTTATACATATTTCACAAATGACAACAGTTCAATTAAACATTTTACAGTAGGCTAACACAGTGCCTAACAGTTACATGCATTCTCTAAAATTTCAATTAGAAGTACAATGTTTGTTTACACCTCAATGAAAAAGCGTGACGTTTACATCATAGCCGCATAGGAGTACTTATTATGGGCCCAAAGGGCCTCAGATATGAATGACATAAGAAAACACTCAAGAGAGCACACGCTTGAGAACAGTATAATTCAGACGAAGCCAAATTCTAGGAGTCAGACACGACTCACGTCCAGAAGAAAGAACATATATACACAGTGGATAGTGCTGATCATCTGTTTCATACCCACGTTGACTGGCTATGTTTCAGAAGCTAGGTGTGGTTCCTTCCATGTGCCGCCCAAGCAAAGATGAATATTAGCGGCCAAAATTCCATTATCGAATAAAATACAATGGTGATTGCAAGAAATCCCAATGTCCAAATTGGCCCCATTCTGACAATACACGATGGCGCCAGAACCAGCCGTTTTACCCAGTAGCGAATGCTGTTGCACAGCACTACAAGGGGACTTAAGGCACATACGACAATGGCAGTTCTACGAGCAACCGGAGATAGCACCATATACATACCAAGTGTAAAGGTAGCGACCAAACATGTGATCGAAGTCTTCATAAAGTAGAAGGCTGATTCTAAGAAGACTGCACGGCTTTGCTTGTTAATCAACGGACTTCCAGAATACAAGAGACTAGTTGTGGAAATCAAGGAGAAAATGAAAGCGAGCGTATTGGCTATCATGAACGAATCAAAAGCATACCTCCCAACAAGTGTTGGTGTGCCACCGTTTGAGTGGTCATCTGCTCTGTAACCTCCGGGCAATGCGAAAGTTGCACCGAACGTCACAGTTGCTATTAGAACTGAGCCAATGGCCATTGTTTCCGTTGCGTCCTTTAGCTTTTCTAATTCTTTGCTTTCACTATCTGATTTTAGGTTGTGAGTGTCTTTGTGTTTTTCTCTAAAGTGATCGTGGCGGCAACTGTCATTCATAGCACCAGCTTGTGTCAATACAAAGCGTACCATTTCTTCGGTGCTCTGAAAAATAAGGAAACTAATCAATTTTGTTAGGAAGTGAAATCAGTATTCAATTATCGTTTATCTCGAAAGTAGTACTTCTAAAAGAAGAATTTAAATTACCTGATTATTATGTAGCCCTGGAGGAATTTGATCATGTGATATATCTCTAGGAGTTTGGCCTTTTACATTTACTACATTTAGTTGCACTTGCCGATTGCCAAATAGCGAACAAAACATTTGAAGATTCGCAGCCTCGACAGCTAGGTGCAGCGCAGTGTTCCCATTATTGTCTTGCATATTCAGGATCCATGCTTACGACCGATTTCTGCAAGCATAGCCGACTACATTCACTCTCCTGTTCTCAACAGCAACATGAAGAAATGTTCTTCCTCTTTTATCGCGCAGGCCAGCACTGCTGGGATACTTCTGAACAAAAATCTCGATGGTCCGTTTCTCACCAACTGAGGCAGCAATATGTATGGGGAACATCCCATAGATGTCTGGCTGGTACAGTGGAGCTCCATTAGCTTGGATTACTTCTCTCACAACTCGATGACGTGGACATGGAACACGAAACCAGCGGATATATACGGTGGGGATAGTTCCAATTGTTGTTGTCAATCGTACGAGACGAGGCAAAGTGAAGAGGAGTACTACCGTTTTTGTCCCCTTGCATAGTAAGGTTCTTGTTCCACCCCAACAGCTGTTTGGTCATTCCTGTAAATGGTAACTTTGTGTTGGTACATGCTCGTTGAAACAAGAAAGAAAGATATTCTAACAACATTTTCCCTCTAAAATCCGCATGAGTTTCTTGTGAGCATCCAAGTAATGAATTGGACTAATTCCTGTGTTCTTAAGTTCATGCAGAAATGCATATATATTACCTCTGTTTTTAATTTATGACACTGTTGACTTTTTTTAAATACGTTTGATAACTCATCTAGTAATCTTATTCAACATGATATAGGGGTACATTACTCTGAGAAGGGTCTAAACTTGTATAAAAATCTCTCGGTTCATTTCACAGACATCTCACCGTATGATAGACAATATGCAAACATGATTCAGGTATATGTATAAGTTTACAATTGTCATATTTATAACAACACCAACACATATTGAGTTTCATATGTGCTAGTTCTCTACTTAATTTAACCCCTGTAGGTACCAGGGTAGGCAGGAAAATCCCTCGTATGTAGTGATGTTACATATTTGGTGTTTGTCATAGTACTGCTATGCTGTCTTTTCTAGCACTAGAGATAGGCATGTTTTTAACACCGTCATCCCCTCGTAGATACTACCTCGAAGGTTTTAATCATTAATAACGGTACAAATAGAAGGATTTGACATGTAAAAGTCGTAGAAGTAGATTTTTCATGAAAAAAACTTTCATATGTTATAGTTGTAATAATTTTTATAAATATGCAGTTTAAAAATAATGATGATTGTCCATCGGAGGTTTGTGTCATTGGCCAAATCATCAAGTAAAAAAGAACCAACATAGTAAACAAATAGAATGGGCATCTAAAACTTGTCGATTACCTCTGCTTCGGAGAACTGCAACATGCAATGCATTTTGTCCACTTGGCCCAGAATATGAGAGAATATTTTGTCTACTCATCTGGTATAATGTCCGCGCGATGTCAAATTGCTTCAGCAAGATAGCTAGGTACAATGGTGATGTGCCTTCTTGCGGAAATAGCGCCAATTCAGAATCATATGTCAATAGCTCCGTTACTATAGGACTATGACCAATGCGAATTGCCGCATGCAAGGCCGTTTCATTACTGTCATTTTCCATTCTGAGATATTCCACTCCCCTGTGGACATTGTCCTCACTTATGCTAATACTATCTCCGACTGTAAGATTATCTGCAACACGGACATCATCGCTCAAGAATGTCTCTGTAGAAAGATTATCACTTCTAAGGATCAGGTTATTCGCTATGCTGTCAACACTTTCCTCCCTTCTACTAGGTCCAATAGCTAGACCAATAAGCTTATTGACCATTTCGTGATTCCCAGCCCTGGCAGCACAGTGCAAGGGTGTATCATCCTTATTGTTTGGCTTAAACAGGAGGTGCTTGCCCTTGGCACAGATTGTGTCAACACATTTCAAGTAGTTGTGGCCATCCCCATGTGTGGCCACCACATGGAGCGCAGTGTCTCCCTCGATGGTGACACCCTCCAGAAGCGACTCGGGAGACAACAACAATGGCATGTTTGCACCTTCTTCTATGTCATTAGAAGCTTGCGGCGGAGTCGGCAACCTTCCGTTGGTGCAGTTGCCGGGGATGCATGCTTCTAGGGACTTCAGAAACTTTTTACTGGGCTGAACAGATGAATCTGCATATGCTTCTTCCCTGTTGAGAAGAAAATTCACACCCTTCCAATCCCCGGAGGAAGCTGAGGCGTGCAGCAGCGGATGCATGGCCACCGGAGGACTTGCCGCCGCGGCGGAAGCCGGCGTGCCGTTGCTTGACGCCATCACCAGCACCATCATGGCAGCATCCTCCTTGTTCACGACATCCTTCAGCTGCTGGCAGTCGCCATGGGCTGTGGCCACCATCAGTTTGGCGTCCATGGGCAGTACAGCAGGAGCATTTGCCTCCATGGATCACCACAACCAGAACCAGGTGCCAGCCGTCGCTTGCACTTTCTCGATCGTAGCCGAAATGGTTTAGTAAGTTTGGATATGATGTCTGCTCAAAATGTGTGAGGGCTTATTGTGTTAGTGCGCCCAACTCTGACGTGAGAACACACCGTTATATAATTGTGCGCACACACATTGACCTGAGTAGGGGAAACAGAAACTATTTTGATCCCTCTCGAGGGGATGTCGTCCCCTCGTTGTTTTAACATATGATATATCACTCCAAAAACACGATCAAATTCAACTTCTACAGCTCGCAACAAAGAAAACAAATTAAATACAACTAGTTAACGTATATTCTCAGCCAATTTATTTTTTTCGTTGCGAAATGTAGAAGTTAAGTTTGAACTTGTATATTTGTGTAGTGATATATCACACGTTAATATATACATATTTTCTCTAATTTTTTTATAACTATTTAAGTGACATCAAAATAACGAGAGGACATCCGATCTCCGAGAGATCAAAATCCACTCCTCGTAAAGTATTCTCTCGTCATGTTTTGCTTTCCTCGTTTGTTAATTCGTGTGGCATGTATTCGTTATGATTGTGTGCCCGCTGTATTTATCAACAGGATCCAACTCCTAGCACATCTTGCAAAATCTAGCGGATAAGCACTGGTGGAGAAATCATCTTTGGTCGGTCGGCCAAATTCCACAATAGTCCCGGTTCTAATAATAACCGGGACTAAAAAGCATCTTTAGTCCCGGTTTAAAAGTTGAGGGGTACTTTTTGATTTTTAAGTCCCGATTGGTGTTACCAACCACGACTAAAGTTTATTTTTAGTCCCGGTTCAAGAAGTTGAGAGGTTCAAGACAGACCCCGATTATTTTTACTCCCGGTTGGTATAAACAACGAGACTAAAAACAGATCTTTAGTCCCGGTTATTTATACCAACCGGGAGTAAAGAGTACCCCGAACCGCGCGCCAGATATTATCCCCACGCCACAAAAATAATTGTTTATACCAATTATTTTTACTCCCGGTTGGTATAAACAACCGGGACTAAAGAACCGGGAGTAAAGAGTACTCCGAACCGCGCGCCACTCAATTATTATCCGCGCACTCCTCTCGATCTCCTCCCCTCTCATTGCTCCTTCTCCATCCCTTCCTCTCCCTCTTCATCCCCTTCCTCTCCCATTTCCCCTCTTGTTCCTCCTCTTCCCCTCTTTGAGCAGCGGCCGAGCGGGAGCAGCGGCGCCCGGCGGGAGCGGCGGCCGCAGGCCGTCTGGGTGCGGCAGGCGGGCGGGCAGGTGTGGCAGCCGGCCGGGTGGGCCGCCGCGGCACGGGCTGGCGCGGCGGCTGGCCGGGCGGGCGGGCGCGGCGGCCGGCCGGGCGGGCGGGCGCGGCGCGCAGGCGGGCTGGCGCGGCGGCCGGCTAGCCGAGCTCACGCGGAGGCCGCAAGGATGGTGAACGGGAGGCCGGCAGCGCCCTCCTCTCTGGTGCCGATTTTTTTTGAATTTTTGATTCATTGGATTTGATCTGTGATGTATGTGATATTGGATCTAATCTGGGAGTTGTGATGTATTTCTTTTAGGATTTGTGATGTATTTTTTGTTTGAGATTTTGTGATGTGCTGTATTGTGATCTGTGATGCATTTCTTTCCAATATGTGATGTATTTCTTTATAGATCTGTGATGCTACTTTGATTTGGGAATATGGATTTGGGGATGATTTGGGAATATGATCGGGGATATTTGGGGAGCAGATCGATTTGAGAAAAAAAAAACAACCGGGACTGCTCCTACCATCTTTAGTCTCGGTTGGTAAAGATAAATTTTTAGTCCCAGTTATTTTACCCGGGACTAAAGATGGGTATTTTTAGTCCCGGATTCGTAGTCCCGGTTGTATAACCGGGACTATAGGGGGGTTCTCAACCGGGAGTAAAGCCCCTTTCTTCACCAGTGAAGGGACGGACAACTAATATACTTGTAATTAATTTGACTTTTTTTTAAAACAAATTCTACTACTACAGAGTATGAGTTTTGTGCTATAAACCGAATCCTCACGTGCTTGCATATATCCCTTTCATATGTGGAAAATTATTTTATATCTGTTCATATTGTATCACCTGCTTTGTCCTAAAATCCATGTTTCACAAAAGACGAGGACCATACACAGTTAGTCCCACCCTACCTAATCTTGGACTAAATCAAACGCCGAATCTTGGTTACGACCCTCCCCCGAATTAATCTTGGACTAAATTTACTAAAGAATCTTTGTAGGACGCTTTGGGATTTTTTTTCTTTTGAAATAGAGTATTATAAGACGTTTTAATTATTACGTTGGCTTTTACATACTGGCTGTACTAGAGTCCATTTTCATATTGCATATATATGGCGTTAATGGAAGATAAAGTGCAATAATATGAGCCCCACCCCACCCCCACCCCCACCCCTATTGGGCTGTCATTTCATGCCTTATGTGATAAGTTTGATCCTAGAGTGTCTTAGGGCATCGGTGTAAATTTATTATGCCATTATCACTGATTTGTTTATGCCCGCCTTGTAAAAATAGATAAAACTACAGATAAATTTTCACAAGTGGCCTTCGTGGTGTCGCTTAAGGAAACATTTTCACAAGCGGCTCCATAAACCGGCCACCTGTGGAAATGTCCTCCCGCTATATAATCTAGCTTCTTTGTTGAGCTGATCATTGTGCACCCAGCTCTCTCTCTCTCTTAAAAAAAGAAAGAAAACATAGAGGGAAGGATAACCTTAACCTTTTGGGGTAGAGTTGTCTCTATAGT